>NC_056744.1:552021209-552038709 GCF_019279795.1 Protopterus annectens
TTTTTTCCAAAGAAGAGACTACTGTCCTCCTGGGTCCCAAGGTCTCTAATCAAGTATTCGGTGTTGAGAAGATTGCTGCCTATGTGGTAGTTCATGGGTACAGAGTTTTTACCAAAGGGGATGACACTGCACTTTTTGGCATTGAGCTTGAGGCCATGGCTCTGACACCATGCATCTGTCTCAGTGAGGCCCTTCTGTAGAATGTCCACATCATTTGTGGTCTTGACTATGACTCCTAGTTTGCAGTCATCTGCGAACTTCATTAGCCAGAGGCTTTCTGTGTTAGCCTGTACTTCAGAAAAGTAGATATCAAACAGGAGAGGTCCCAGGACGGAACCCTGTGGTACTCCACTTGTCACTGCTTTGAGGTCAGATTTGGAGTCTGCAACTTTTACAGTGTGGGTTCTGTCAGTGAGCCACTTGGCAACCCATCTTGTGACATAGGGATTTATACCTAGTTTAGTGAGTTTACCTATAATTCCAGAATGGGGGATGGTGTCGAAAGCCTTGGCATAGCCTTGCAGTATACTAATATGCCTCTAGTCAACATGATAGGTTAGAATGCAGAATGAAATACAGAGTACAGAATGAAATGGAGTACCTGAAATACCACTACAGTCATAGCAAATGTGTACTTGTCAGGTGTGCCCTCCCCAATCCTATGTAGACATGTAGTGACAGTCAGGTGTGCCCCCCCAATGCTATGTAGGAATGTAGTAACAGTCAGGTGTGCTCCCCAATCCTATGTAGACATGTAGTAATAGTCAGGTGTGCCCCCCAATGCTATGTAGAAATGTAGTAACAGTCAGGTGTGCCTCAACCAATCCTATGTAGAAATATAGTAACATGTATGTGTAGGTATAATAACAGTGGAGCACAGATTACCTGAGCTGGCCAATGTAGCAGGATAGATTGTAGCATGTGTACAATATGCAGGTCTGTGTGTGTTAGGTTGGTGTGTGTTGTATATTATGTGATAGTGGTCAGTATGCATGCATGGTGAGGTTGCTGATGACAGGCCCAAGTTCTCACTACTGCAGTGCCAAACACAATGCTTCCCAGCAAAACACATCCCAGCAGTAAGCCATAGTAAATGTTTGGAAGTAATATGAGTGATCATCTGAAAAATGGACATGGCATGAATGTCGGCCCAGATATAAAAGCAGTACACAGGGGGAAGGACCCCAGACAGACAGTGCATAATATGTAACTGTCAGATGGACATACCCTTTGAATTGTACATACAGGTTTGCAGCACATTATTTGGGCTTATAGTAGGGAATACTGGTGTCAGCTGGCCAAAAACAGGCAGACCACAAAGGTCATAGGAATGAAGTATTGAGAAACAGCTGATCTCCCTGCACAAGTCAGCATAAGTGGAATGCCCCATGCATATCTGTGAGTCAGATGGAAGTAGTGTCCATAGCACACATGCACCCAGTTCACCCTACCACCACACACAGGTACCTCTCCAGTCTTATCCCTGCTGTTGGAAATGAGTACAATATGACCCCCACCTGTGTATGGCAATAGTGAAAGAATGCAGCATGCAGAGCAGGTGTCCCATGCAGGTGTGTCCCTAGCTCCCTGCCAACATCCACACCACTGGATCAATACTGACAGAAAGTATTGGCATGAACACATTACACACCTACCCTGTCACCCTAGGGGAATATAGTGTATTGCAGTCTGGGACTGTAGGAGTGACAGAATTCGACAACCTGCTACAGCTGGCCTGCATCACTACCAAATGGCCTACAGTCCTCTGCCTAAGGCCTGTGTCTCACCCGTACTGCCAATGTATGTTATGTCATGGACTCCCAAATAACAATATAACACAGTCCACAGAACCCAAATGCAAGGCCATGTGGACAAATCACAGTAACATGTCCACCACGTCCTACTGCATGAACTGTGGACCAACACCAAATTACTGTTGGGATGAGGTGATAACTATAGGAAATATATAAGATAATGTTTGCATAATGTATGGAAGAGGATAGAATAATGTGGGGGGGAGCGTGGGCGGCATGGAGTGTGTAAAGTCCGAAACTCAGCCATGTGCACATACTATCCCTGGCTGCAAACACATGAATAGGTGGCTACAAACCTGCTCATAAACCACGAGTTGAAGGGGTAATGTCCAGAAGTATGACCCCTGCCTCTGGGTATCCTGTGTGAATCTGTACAGCTGTCAGGTATGGCCACAGCAGGATATGGCCATACTGTCACTTCAATGGATGTACAAGCATTAGATCCTCTTCCACCACTATACCAAGGTGCTGAACCATTTACACAGACCCAGCAGCAAGTGTCTGCAGCTTCCCCTCCAGAACAGCATGATTGTGCAAGAATATGTAGGCTGCTGACCACAATAGTGGACAAAGCTGCATTCACCCTGTGTTCCCCAGGACATCACTGCAAGCAAATATGTATACCTGACAGTACTGGATGACATAAAACATCACAATGTATAGCAGTACATATGTATGAATATCTCTGCTAACAACAGGACCATGTAGCAGAAGCAGCACAGACAGAATTACCTACAGTAACCCACTATCCTTGCACATTTTGACCCCCTATTGTCAGCTGATGTACAGATATCCTGCAGAAACCGTTTGCTAGCTGTAGGCATATAACACAAAAGCCTGCACGGGAGTACAATCTACCTGGAATGGATTCACAAATTCAATACAGAAGGTCATACTGGGCATGCTTCCACACTTAGAGAAATGAAGGCCATGTCAGACAACAAAATACTGAAAGGTCATACTGGGCATGCTCATACATTTCAGAAATGAAGCCCATGTCTGGCAACAACAGTGGGCCATACATATCTGACAGTCGCAGATGTTAGTGCATACACTCCCCAGTACACACCAGTCATGATTTACACACACATTGGATAGGAATACACACATATATCAAAGGACAACACACTATAATAGTCCAAAACTACACATACATAGATGTGTGGAAGGGAGTGACAGTGACAAAGGGCCTCCCAGCATGAGGCCTGTCCCACCCAGCACACATCCAATTGGCTAAAACCACATGACGTACAAATGTCAATCACCGTAGACATTTGCCTCTGGTATCCCTCAGCACTATAGTGTCTGTGGTGCTTGTTCTAACTGTGTAACATTACTGTACAAGTCAGTAGTCATCTATCAGTTGTATACACATACCTGTGGAATATAAACCTGTGTGTGCCTGTGTGTTGTGTGTCTGCCTCTAGATGAATGGTTATGGCCCATGCACACATACTGCACTCTCCATTGCCCTTCTATGGCAAGTCTGCTAATGTCTTCACCTTGAAATGCATCTTTGGGGAAGTTGTAGCCCATTAATCTCTGTGGTGTGTCCTATAACTCCATAATGCTGTAGTGTGATGTACTAATTAGGTAGGAGTTCTACTCTCAGATGTGGCAACTGTGTGTATGTGTAGGGATTAATGCTTTTTAGGCCAGTCACACTCACTACAATTTGAAATGCCCTACTTTGGCATGCCTGCTGATGTCATTCACTTTAAAATACACCTTTGGGGAAGGAGTTACCCACTAATTACTGTGGCGCATCCTATAACTGTATAATGTTGTAGTGTGATAATCTAGTTAGGAAGGAGTTCTATTTTCAGACATGGCAAGTGTGGATGTGTTTGTCTCTGTAGGGCGCAATGCTTTTGAGGTGATTCACAGTCACTACAACCTCCATTGCACTTCTTTGGCAAGCCTGCTGATGTCATTCACTTTGAAATACACCTTTGGGGAAAGAGTCCCCCAATAATCTTTGTGGTGCATCCTATAACTGCATAATGCTGTAGTGTGTTATACTAGTTAGGTAGGGGTTCTATTCCCAGACATAGAAAGTGTGGATGTTTGTGTGTGTGTTTGTTTGCCTGTCTGTGTAGGGAGCAATGCTTTTGAAGACATTCACAGTCACTACAACCTCCATTGCCATTCTTTGGCAAGCCTGCTGATGTCATTCACTTTGAAATATACCTTTGGGGAAAAAGTAGCCCAGTAATCTCCGTGCTGCATCCTATAACTATGTAATGCTGAAGTGTGTTATACTAGTTAGGAAGGGGTTCTGTTCCCGGACATGGCAAGTGTGGATGTTTGTGTGTGTGTTTGTCTGTGTAGGGAGCAATGCTTTTAAAGCCAATAGTCACTACAACCTCCAGTGCCCTTCTTTGGCAAGCCTGCTGATGTCATTCACTTTGAAATACACCTTTGGAGTAGCCCAGTAATCTCCGTGGCATGTGCTATAACTTTGTAATGCTTTAGTGTGGTGTACTAGTTAGGTAGGAGTTCCAATCCCAGACCTCGCATGTGTGTGCGTCATTCATATCCTCTGTAGAGCTGGCTGTGAGTGTGTTATAACTGGATACATTGTGGAGTGGGATTTGCAAATTTCTTATATGGTGGGCCTCTTATATGTCACAATGTCCACCTTACAAGGATAACATATGTCAATCAGCACAGAGGCTGGGGTTGACAATCCATACCCCTACATGTGACATCAAGACCTGGTGAACAATTTAGGCAATCCTTGTATTACCCAGCGAACACTCTCAACCCATGTCTCATACACAAACACACTCAGCTAGGCAACAACCACTTTGGTGGTAGTTCCTTGCATATTACCCACAGATAGTAAACATGGTGTGACTGCAGTGGACTACAGATGGCATGGCACCCTGTCCCATCACTACAATAGGCACACAATTGCATGCAATGCTCCTTCACTATATTCCCTACTGGACGCCTGCAACAACTGTAGTGCCCTCAAATGTAATCCACAAAGGACATACCATGCCTTAAATACATGCCATGTATGGACAGATGCCACTGACACTAGGGAATACCTGTATCATGCTGTCAATTTAGGTGCAGGGTCAACCTAGTGTCCATTTCCAGTTCCCACCACATGAGGCCAGGAATGGCACAACTGATGATAACAATCTGTGTACACAACATGTCCCAGACACCCCAGGTACACTTCCACATGTCACAGAACATGCATGTGGGATATGTGCACATCCCAGACATCATCCATGTCATATACTATAGAACACATACATGGCAAGCATTGCACAGCACTGGCCACCCACAATAGTAAACCAGATGACTGGATGGTGAATACAATACCCACATGTGTGAGCCAATCCAGACATTACACCCCTGAGCCACAAAGCAGACCATTTTTTGTGGCCTGATGTCAAGTTATACCCTTTACCTAGCCTTGTACAGCCTTCTGGCACAGTAACCCACTATGCACCTGTGAAGTAATGCACCCATGCATGTCAGTACAGGCAACATGTGTCTGTGTGGAGTATAATGATTTTGACACCATTCACACTCGCTATACCTCCCATTGGCCTACTGAAGCATGTCTTCTGATGTCAGACACCCTCACATACCCTTTGCCCATATATCATCCTGATAATGCCTGTGGTGCATGTGATACCTGTGTATTACTGTATTGTGGCAAACAAGCAAGTTAGGAAGTCTAATCCTGACCCTGCCAACTGTCTTAATATGTGTGCGTCCCTGAGAGAGTGTGGCTGTGTCGACATTGACACCTGTTCATGTGGACAGGCATGTGTACTACACCTACCTTATCCCTCCTATATCACTGTTGCAGCTTTCGCTCACCATCAGATATACCTCTGGACAGGTCCCCAACATGCAAGCTCTGTGGCACATGCAATAACTGCATAGACATGTAATAGCAATACATAGTCAGGCAGGGGTTTGAAGCCCTGTACTGGTAAGTGTGTGAAACAAGCAGGCTTAGGTTTTACTCTCCCACCCCCTTCCTGCCTTACATTGTCTCTGTTAGTCTTTCTCACTTCCTCTCTGGTGGATGTGGAGAAGTACACCTGCTTTGCTTAGGCAACAGCTTGTGTTTTATAAGTGATGCTCATGATCAGCTGATGGCCTCTGCATGAATTGCAGTCCCCCACTAGCTGATTGCATGTGGAACAGCTGTGGTCACATTCCCATAGCCAGTTGCATAAAAACACACTCCTATACCTAGAAACATCATGTGGATGTTGGGCCTTTTCATTCACTGTGAGCAGGACCTCATGTCGGTGTTTGGCAAACAGCATCACAGATGGTATTGGGATATACTTCTAACAACATACACTGTGGAGACAGGCTAACAAACAGGAGGTGGATGTGCCAAACATGACTACAGAATGTAAGTGTTGCTCTTCTGCATTTGGAGTAATGTTGGTTTAACAGGGCTGTGTGGATATGGCTGGTCTACATGATTTAATACCTGTCATGACAGTGATATGTGTTTGAGGAAACTCCCACCTGTAGGTTTATCTGCAGACTGGGCAGTGTTTGGAGCCTTATGTTACATGTGTTACTCACAGATCACCTATCTTAGAACTGCAGAAGCATAGTCTGAGGATTGCAGTCAGTACATGGTGACAGCCATGAGAGTTACTGACTTCATATCCCTCATAGGACATATGTCACAACAAACCCTGTTACAACAGTAAATGTATGAGAGTATCATAGCAACATACCCATACTGGCCCAGTGTTTGTGGCTCCAGCCACAAGTCTGTCAACATTTGTACATATGTCATGCAGTAAGAGGTGCATATGTTCTGTATAACATCATTTATTGACATCATACCTGATAACAAGCCAGTCAAATATCTGACTGCTAGACATGTTTTGTATAGTATGGGTTATTTCTGAGGATATAACCTGGACATTCTGTGGTTGTGTGTACAGTAGTGGGGTCCGTTTTCTTATGGTGATTGTCGACAGCATGTATATTGTGAATATGTACCTTGGCCTGTGTACAGACTGTGGTAGATGTCATTGTTCTTGGTCCGGTTCTATCTGATGTTACATGCTGCTCCAGTCTATGGTTCCCTATCAGCTCATGTTTGTAGGGCCAAACACACACATGTCCCATACCGCAGACAAGCATTGGGCCACACTGTGTTGTGACCCAGTTTATGTAGGGTTAGTGTGTGAGTGGCATATATGAGGATGGTGTTGATCAGACAGTCCATATAGTGGCATATTAAGGTTGTGTACCATATGTGGCTCTGGCTGTGTTCACATTGGTTGTGGGTATGCACTTTCACACAGGTGTCTGTTACTCTGTGCTGTGGCATGCCTGTAGAGCCTGCTATATTTGCAGGTACATGTGTATTCCCCCATACAAAATGTAGACCATTGTTGTGGCAGTCCACCTATAGTTTGCACAGTGCTTTGTTACATGCCTAGCAGCTTAGTGTAATTACCCAGTGTGATGTTATGTCCAGATATTTGCAAGACATACTACTGCCAGGCCACCATAACTGTTGTGTATTTCTAACAAAGCAGTGGGATTCTGTACAGATGTATGTCTCTAATTACTGGGTAATATGTGGCCATGTGACCTCTGCACCACTAGTTATTATGTGTCAGGACAAACAGGTGTGTGTGAATGATTAAACTGTGTGGGCATATGTAGTCCAGTATGTATGTGATAACCCATGTACATGGCTGTTCACATCCACATTGTCAGGCTTGGTCCACATGTCTCGCATGAAGGGGATCTGTGTATACCTCTGGACTGACCAGAGAGTGCCAGACTGTCCACATATATTGGTCATATCTCTACTGTAGTCCACAGTATCATTACTGTGCTATCAGTGGTACCGTACTATGATGTCCTTAGGATGTCTGTTAAGACAACCCCTGTTAAAGTACCAACAGTCTACATATATACCTGGAATACATACATGACATCCCCTTGCACTAAGAGATTGAGACTATGGGTGCTGAGGCAGGACTCAACTCCATGTTCTGGACATTTGGTAAACATATATATATATATATATATATATATATATATATATATATATATATATATATATATATATACATATATCTATATAGATATTTAGACATATACATATCTACATACATACATGGATATATATATATATATATATATATATATATATATATATATATATATATATATATATATATATCCAGGAAAAAAAGAGGTCATTGTTTCCTCTACTCTGCAATCATTAGCCCATTATAAAGTGCAATGCCTCTTTTGGAATGTACGTAACTAGACGTCTGCAGCAGCTGGAAAGGCTACAGAAGTACCTCACAAAGAGGATTACTGGCCTCAAACAGATGCCTTACACTGACCATCTCAAAAAACTCCAGCTTTACTCTGTAGCATATCACCTACTCCGAGGAGATCTCTGCCTAACATAAAGCTATGTTCAACCCAGAGTTGTTGGACATGGTACACCTAAAGAAATAACAGTCCTTCTGAGCTACATGCTCTAGGGACCTAAACTTTGTCACCACAATAAACAGGACATGCTGGATGGCTAGATTCCTGTCCCAGAGACTTCCTATACTCTGGAACAAGCTATCCATCTATGTCAAGCAAAGGTCCTCATTAGCACTCTTGAAGAAAAATCTTGATGAGTGGATGGGAAATAGGAAATACACCCCGGGGATCACTTCTGTGGCTCTGCTTGACAGAGGCACAGGAAGTTAACTTTCTCGGGTGGTGTAAGCCAGGGAACCTTGTTGGCTAGGCTTACTTAGGCCCTTGGGCCGATAGCCTAGTACCTACCTATGAACCTATGAACCTATGATATATATATATATATATATATATATATATATATATATATATATATATATATATATATATTTATATATATATATATATACATATACACAGCTATATATGTCTACACATATACAGATATATAGATATATATGCACATATAGTTATGGATATCTACATATATATATATATATATATATATATATCAACATAAATAGAAATATCTGTTTAGCTAGATATGCACATATAGTTATAGATATCTGCATATATATTGACATATATAGGTGTGTCTGTACATATATGATGTACACACACACACACACACACATATATATATATATATATATATATATATATATATATATATATATATATATATACAGTCAGATCTATAAATGGCCATATATATGATGCACTATATATGTGTATGTACAAGTAGACATATATCTACATATGTATATGTATATATCCATATCCTTGTGATGTGTAAACATTACTGCTGTATATACTATCCCAGACATTGTATGTATCTGATATGTGTATATTTAGATATAACAACATAAGTGGTGCAACAGTTATATCTCTAACATGTACTATACAATTGTAGAAGTCATAGCAATTATTCAATGCTGTTCAATATGTCTACTGACAGATGTAGTGGATAAACAACAACTGTCTTCACAGCTGTTATGGCATAGTGGTTAACTGTTGTGACTAAAGTGTACAGGATCCTGGGTTCAAGGCCTGTTTATTTTGTTCCTGAGCAGAACAAGGGCTGTTGGATACAGAGAGGTTAAGGCAGCTTTGAGCAGCTTTAATCGCATTTGCATGGGGTTGCGTGAAGCTAAGTGGTGCTAAGGTGTGGTGCTACGGTATGGTTAAACGTACGGGTGCTTACACCATGTAGGCTTCGCTTACCAGTGCGCAAATGAGGTCTATATTAGAAGCACAAATGATCACAATGTCGAATCTGACATTGTCGACATGTAAACAGTGAAACTGCAGAACATCGAAGAGGTAAACGGAATACGGGATATTTCCATTTACTTCAATGTAGTGCAGTCGCGGCTTTGGAATATTTAAGTAGCTTGGGTGTGGGGGTGCAGGGTGGCTTGCTCCCCTTCTTAAAGCAGGTAGTTCTGTTTTTTGAGTTTTTTTAATGTTTTTATTAGATATTCGATGTTACTGGACTTCGACGATATGGTATCGATCATATCATATTCGAAGTTCTGTAACTTCGAGTATCTAATATAGACCCCCAAATGTGCTTAGCTGTTATATTGCAGCATGGCTCAGCCCTGGTAACCAGTGCTCACATCCCAGTCTGATAACATAGCAGGGTAATGACATCTGTAATAAGTGTATGTAATGCCATGCACATAACATGCCTCTATGTGCTGTCATTACAGTAGCAAGGGGTATGAGTGTCATGTCTGGGACACTTGAGTATATAAGACCTTTACATGACTCTTATCCATGTGAATGTGTTCCAGGCCATCATAGTTTAGCCAAAGCCAGTATAGCATTTCAGTGAGAGTGAATTGTTTATGGTCATTGGCTGATTGGGGTTACCTGGACTACGGCTTGGAGTAAGCACCTCATTGGTTCTTTCAAGCTTTTTTTTAAGTTGTTTCAGGTTTCAACTTTGTTACTTAAGAAGTTAACTTGTGAGTGTTTCTGCCATTTCACACTGAGCTAATTGGAGGAAGGGCACTGAGCCAAGTGATCTGTGATATATAACATTAAGTATCCTGTTTTTTGCTTATTTTTATGAGTTACGTATAGCACTTTTATTGTCTGCATATACTTTTCTAGCTAATTTCACTGTGTGTGAGGTATTAACTAGAAATTTTCTACAATTGTTAAGCATCTGCTTGGGGTTTTTTGTTCTGATTTTTGTTTCCTACCCTCCCTCCCTATTGGTATCCTGTTTTTATACTTGGTGGCTTTGCAGTTGCTCACCCCTACTGTAAATTTGATCTGGGACACTCCTCCCAGTCTAGTGTCATTACCTCATTTTACCTAATCCAGAGAGAACATTTGAGAAGGCCAACCGACTTAGTTTCTGCTTCTCCTTTCCCCTTTCCACGTTACAAAAGCAAAAAAAACAAACAATTCTAAGCTTGTTTCCTGCCTTTCCTGTAAGTCATCTAGTCCAGATACAGATTTGCTGTATCTAGGACTGTTTGTAAGCTTTTGAGCCCCAAAGCCTTTCTGTGTTGGAGGGAAGCCTTCTAGCTTACTTTTGTTTCTTAGAACTAGCCAGTTTTCTAGTTTCAGCACTCAAATCTGTTTTTTTGAGCTCAGCATTTGTTCAGAACTCATTGTAAGCACTAAATAAGCTATAAATTACTACAGCATTCAACTTTCTTCACTTGTCTAGAGGAAAACAGTTTTTAGTACTTAATAAATAAGCACCTATCCAGGCATGTCTAAAGGTCAGCTCCCAGTGTTTTCTCCTGTCTACCTAATGAATCTGGGCATCTTGGGGAAATGCAGCAATTGCCTCATGTACACAGACAACCCTCTCCTCCTACCAGTCAATACTACAACCTGTGAGAGATGTACGTATATAGCCAAACTGGAAGCAAAGCTCTTTTCACCCAAGACTGGACTAGACAGTCAAGAGGAGAAGGTAAACACTTGCACCACACCAAACTCATCACATAGCCCCTCAAAACCTACACCACCAAAACACACACATAGAAACACAAAACACACACCTACATTCCTGGAGGGTCTCAATAAAAATCTACCCAAGCAACAGGGACCTCCAAAGCAGAAATGCAAGCAACCTCCACCCTCCAACACAACCCAAATGAAACATCCCACAAACTCAGTGTGCCACTCAACTACAGCCCATAAGGCATAACAACATACCCAATACTCTAGTCATAGGTGACTCCATAGTCAGGTACACTGATGTTCGACTCACCATGCTAAACATGGAGAAAGTTACTGTCAGCTGCCT
The DNA here is from genome assembly GCF_019279795.1 of Protopterus annectens. Lineage (NCBI taxonomy): Eukaryota > Metazoa > Chordata > Ceratodontiformes > Protopteridae > Protopterus > Protopterus annectens. The sequence continues at coordinate 552,032,805 of NC_056744.1, forward strand.
GTCAGATGCTAGGATCCCCCACATAACGCACTCACTCAGGTCACTCCACAATAAGTACAAATATGACTCTGTCATTGTCCATGTTGGTGTGAATGACCTGAAACATACCTCCCTGGACTACATGAAAAGAGACATGGAGGAGCTTTCCAATCTTGTAGCCCAAGCAGGTTTGACCCTAGTCCTGAGTAGCATCCTGCCATCACCCAGAATGATACCACAGTACAAGGACAAAATGATTGACTTCAACAATTGGCTAAGCTTCTCGTGTCATTCTAAGGGGATCCAGTATCTGTCTGCCTGGGATGACATGATCGACAAACCATGATGCTTTGACAGAGATGGCCTGCAGATGTCGCTCTTGTGATTCTGGATACTAGTTAAGGCTCTTGCCACCCATATAGTACCTTTTTTAGGCAAGGTTCAAATGACAAATTCACCACCATAGCAGGTACGAGCAAGCAAAATCTGAGGGTAATGCTACTTAATGCTAGACGTCTAAACCTTAAAATGCACTCACTCGAGGCACTCCTTAAAATGGAGAACATCGACATCTGTGCAGTGATAGAGACCTGGTTCAAGGATCCAGAGTGCACCCCTGCATTACAAGGCTATAATTCATACCACACCTTTTGGCCACCTAACCTGGACCGAAACACTAAAGGCAGATGCGTGTCCATATTCATTAAGGATATCCACACCTCCAGGTTAGTTGCTCAGCATAATGCATCCGAGATTATTCAAGTGCAACTAACTCTGGGCAAGGCCGCAATCCAAACTGTAGCTTGCTACAAACCCCACCATGCTCCGGGATTCACACTCCTCATTTCTTGATACACTGGAAAATATTAGGGTACAACCTAACACCCTAATAATTGGCAATTTCAACTACCCCACCATTAACTAGGAAAACTACTCATGTACCAACTCTTGTGCTCAACATTTTCTGGAATTCATAAATTCCAACTCCTTGGATCAACTTATCCACACCCCAACCAGGGGCAGCAATATCCTAGACCTAGTCATTACCAACATGGGCAACTGGTGTTCCACACCAGAGGTCAATTCCTCATTGGTCATATCTGACCACAAGCTAATCACTCTAGACATCCACATCCCACCCCACCCCCATTAGGGAAACTACCATAAAAAAATTCTCCAAAGCCAACTTCATGCTTCTTAAGACAGAAGTGGCAAACTTCATGACACCCATGCTGATGGGCAATAGAGGTACGACTGCTGAATCCTATACAAATGCACTTTATAAGCACTTACACAAGGGCATGGATAGTGCAATCCCTAACAGAACCAAGATACTATCCTCCAAAAAAAGGAAGCTAATCTGGTGGTCCCCTGCCATAAACAAAGTCTATAACAGAAGAAAGAAACTGTTGCAAAAAAGAGTAAAATCCCATGATTGAAGGAACTTCATGGTCAGCCTCAGTTAGAAGCTGAGATCCCTCATAAGATCCTCCAAAGCTAGTTATGAAAACAAAATCACCACTGATTCTAAAGACAACCACAATGCATTCTATAGCTATGTCAAGAATCTCAATGGCAACACTCAGATCTGCTCTGATTTACAGCACAATGGCACTAAATATACAGAACCAACTGATATTGACAACATCCTGGCAGATAGGTTAAGTGCTAACTTTACCCCTCTTTTACCCCCTAAAGGGCCCCTTCTTTATATCAGAAGAATGCAAAGTTCCTGTAATAACGGCTGCACAAGTAAAAAACACACTCTCCAAAACCAAGAACACAGCATCCATGGGACCTGACAACATCCCAGGCTCCGTTCTACATGAACTACAGAATGAACTGGCACCCACATAAGTACCATGTTCAATCATAGCCTCACCTCAGGCTTTGTGCCCACTGAATGGTGTACTACAATGGTTATCCCACTCCACAAAGGGGGAGCTACCATGGGCCCAGGGAAATACTGTCCCATTAACCTGATGAGCCCGGCCTGCAAGGCTATGGAATGTGTCATCATGGAATTTATAAACAATGACATTGATAATCTCCAAACTCTGGACCCTTCCAAGTTTGGGTTTGTAAAAAGCAGATCATGTCTCCTAAAACTGATAGACTTCTTTGAAGTGGTCACCAAAGTCGTAGATGAGGGTAAGGTGGTTCACACAGCCTATCTAGATCTCACCAAGGCTTTCGACACAATCCCCCACTCTAGAATTATAGATGGACTCACTGGACTAGGTATAAATCCCTATGTCACAAGATAGGTTGCCAACTGGCTCACTGACAGAACCCACATTGTGAAAATAGCAGGCTCTAAATACAACTTTAGACCAGTGATACATGGACTGTGCCTGCCAGGGTTTCCATGGGCATGTCCAGGTACAGGCCTCAATGTGTACTCTCCCCTGATGATAACATATGTCCACTGGAACTAGGTCCCTCCTGGGACTGGCCAGGGGCATGTGCACGTGACCTGCTGTGGTGTGGAGAGGACAGCGCCCTCCTGCAGTGCTGGGGCTGGTACTGCCACTACAGGAGTGGCTTTGTGTCATTGCATGTCCACGTCGACTGCAAGATATTGGTGTTGCTTGCCTATGCCCATGCAGCAGTCAGCAGTCAGTGCTGCTCTGCACAGTTGAAGGGTATGGCCCACTACCCACAGGGACAGACTCTATTGTCCATAGCAATTGTTCAGCTGAACATCATTACAACAACAACACCTGATGGCACATATAAATCATTCCACATCATCTATCCCATTATTATGGACCAAGTACTACAGTCAATTACATGCATATATACTTCACATACCTGTTGTGGTAATGATGTCTGTTCTGGATAGTTTGCATGTAAGGTTTTGATTAGTGTTTTTCCTTTGCCTTTGCCTTTCTTTCTTTCTTAGTTTGTTTTAATTACTCTCTCTCTCTCTCTCTCTTTCTCTCCAGTAAATGGACTGATCTGCTTTGAATAGATTACAGCATGGAATGTGTAGGTGATGCACATGATCAGGTGATGGCCTCTGCACCAATCAGTGTCCTCCACTTGCTAGCTGCATGCTGTGTAGTACATGCAATTTCCACTGTCATGGCAACCCACTACTATAAATCCCTACATCATGTGGGTGTGGTCCCTTTACCTTTCCTGTATGATGGACATCCTTCCTGTGTGTGGGCAACAGTGTTACAGACAGCAGATAGCATATACCCCTTACAAGAGGATTTGCAGACTCAGGCCAGCTACATATTTGTATAAGGTTCCAGAACTACAGACAGAGTGTGAGTAGTGTTGTTATATGCATTGTATAGCACCAGTGTTACAGGGTTTGTGTGTACATGCTAGTTTAACATGGAATGCAGTCTGTCTGCATAGCTCTCAGCCATGGGCCTATCCACATGATAGCCAGAGGTGTGCCTGTTATGTTTTGTCTGTCCACCACACAGGTCTTGTATCAGATATATCACTGGCAGTGTGTGTGTGTTGAGAGCTATCAGTACATGGCTACATCCATTTGTGTTTCTGACTTCATATTCCTGACTAAGGGTATGTTGCAGACTATCCTGTAACAACAGCAACTTGCTCAGTGTATGACAACACTATTTCACATATGGGCCTGTGTTCCGGCCTCTGTCCTCCACCTACATACCAGGCTTTGTCCATATGACATGCAGTAAGGGGTTGTTATGTACTGGCCTGTGATTATGTCATGCTCCCATTCTTGCCATCATTCTAGTGCTGTTGTGGTCCCCACATATATAGTGGGGAAGGGTCCATATATATGTGGGCTTCATCTGCCCAAAACATGTGTGCTCTTCTGCAGTCCACAGGTCAGTGTATGTAATAGTGTTATATGCCCCTGTAAGTCAGTCTATGTGGGGGGTATGCACCATAGATAACCTAGGCTGTTACAACATGTGAACATGTGCGGCATATCAGTAGTAAGCTGCCTTAAGGCATATGGTTGTACATTACCATACATTTCACCTTGGGAACATTGCTGGCCTACTGCTTACTGCCATACAGACTGCTCTGTTTGTCAGTGTGATTGTGATGTTTGCAGTTATGCATTGTTAAGTAACTGATCCAACCCATTGTGTCAATGTAAGTCTTTTCCCCCTAGGGATTGAGTACAGAGTGTAGTTAGAGGCTGCTGGGCTTTACATCTGCATTATTTATTGTTGATTGATTGTTATCCTGTGGCCCAGTCTGTCTTTAATGTTGTACTACATGAAGGCCTTGGCCTGAACGCAACATATGTTATGCTTTCGGATTCCTGTATTAAATAATATGTTTGAGAGATGCATTAATCTGTTTGTATCTATTTCAAAGTCTAAACAGCTATATGACATGGTATACACAACTGTAATAGTACACAAATAAAACTTCCCTATGTATGCAAACCTGTGTGTGGTGTTATATCCTTTCACTTCTCTGCTGGTATATGCTTCAGGCAACAATTGTCTTTTGTATGAGTGACTCATGCACTATCCATTTGATAAGGTAATAACTGTAGGAATGCTGGCTGTTCAGTATGGTGTGCACCCTCTAAATATGTATCTTACTATACATATCTCTGTGTGTGTATGTGTAGTTACATAAATATAAATAAATATATATATATATATATATATATATATATATATATATTTTTTTTTTATTTATTTATTTAAATTTGTTGACCGGGAGTGTCTGACTGGTCCATTTTCAGTGGAGGCACGGGGTGAAAAGCTCCACAGTAAAATAAACAGACAGTAGTTACATTGGATTACATAGTGATTAACAATTTAACATAGAAATTACTTACAACATATTTACAGATGAAGAACATAGTACATCAGTAGACAACTAGAATCTTTATCAGTGAAGTACATAACAGGCATTAACAAATGTAACAATGAGAAGTTCCTGCTGTATAATAAGTACTAGGCTTATGAGCATCTGAGCTTGCTATCATCAAGGTAGTTAGTGGAGGTGAAAGAAAGGTAGTAGTTGGATGGGGTGGATGATATTAGAGTGGGAGTTGCAAGGGCATAGCCAGCATGTTTTTAGGTGCTTTTAATAAAGTTTTGAAGTTGGTGCAAGATGGTATGGAGGTAATTGTGGGTGGGAGTGAGTTCCATAATTTGGCTATGGCGCAAGCGAATAGTGCATCACCAGCAGAGTTATTGGCTTTAGTGATCTGCAAGTGATTTTTGTTGCTGGATCTTAGTGGTCTGGTGGTGCAATAGGGTTGGAGTAGATTCTGGAGGGATGGGACATTTAGTGGATGGTTTACTAGTTTGTGGGTGAGTGAGAGTTGATACCATTGAAGGAGGTGAGGGAGTTCAAGCCAGCCCATTTCAGCAAGTGAGAGACAGTGGTGACTACGGTAGGATGCCCTTGTGGCGAATTTGGCGATTTTGTTGTAGCAGGTCTCTAGCTTGTTTAGATCGCATTGCCTTAGGTTGGTATATATTGGAGAGGCATAAAGTAGGGTGGAGATAAGGTGGGAATTTGCTATTGAAATCTTTGCTGCTTTGGTGAGAAGTTGTTTATTTCTGTATAACGCTCGCAGTTTTTTGTGGACTTTTTTATGGTCATGGATATGTGAATGTCAAATTTTAGTTTATTGTCTATTTCCACTCCTAGCAATTTGGTGTGTTCAGTTGGGTATATAGTGGTGTTGTCTTTTGCTGTGATGTTAAAGTGAGAGTTGTTTTGAGTATGTTTGGTGGGTTGGAAGATGAGTAGTTTAGTTTTGTTTGGGTTGAGTATTAATTGAGCATTGGATAACCAAGTTTTAACAGAGGAAAAGTATATATAAATATATATATATATAGGTTTACTATCACAATGCCGACGTGCAATTGCATGGCTATGAAGTATTCGAACAACAGATGTTCGAATACTTCATAGTTCGGCAAGTGATGTAAGTGAACGTTACCAT
>NC_056744.1:552041209-552066514 GCF_019279795.1 Protopterus annectens
GTCTGTTTGGCTGCATAATCTGCTTGTTGACTACTTTTTGCAGTAGCATTAACTCCTTTTGTGTGAGCTTGCACTTTAACTATTGCCAAAGCCTTTGTTAACAACAAATCATCTAATAAGTCCTTTAAAACTTTATATTTTTTATGTCAGTACTTTCTGATGTTAAAAATCCTCTCTGTCTCCACAAGTCATGGGTTACCCCAAACCCACAACAGCTGTCTGTATAAATATTGACAGTTTTGTCCTTGGTTAATTTACCATCTTGTTAATGTAATCGATTCTGCAATTTGTACAGAAGTAACCCCTTGTAATTTTTTCTGACACAATATTTGTTTTTTTTTTTGTTACAAATAACTATGCTTGCCCTGAGGTTTTTATTTGTGTCTGTTCTGCATGATCCATCCAAAAACAGTTCCATTTCTGCATTGTCCATTGGAGTATCTTTCAAATCAAGTCTAGAGAAAGCACATGATTAGTCACAATTACACAATCATGTGGTTCACCATCTCCTGTCATGGGCAGGAGGGATGCTGGGTTTAATACCTGGCATCGCTCCATGGTGATCAAAGGTTTTGAGATCAGCAGCAGCTCATACTTTGTCAGCTTAGCAGCTGAGAGATGTGCTTTAGATTTTAATAACAGTGCAGATACTGTATTGGGAACTGCAATTGTAAGCTTGTGTCCGAGGACCAATGCTGCAGATTGCTCTACCATCAGTCCAGTTGCTGCTACTGCCTGCAGGCAGATGGTAACCTTCTAGCTACCAGGTCTAATAATATAGGTCTAAATACATCACCATGTTTTTGAACCAACACTCCTGCAGCATAACCTTGTTTTTCATGACAGAGCAAAGTAAAATGTTTTTATAATCTGGAAGTCCTAAGGCTGGGGCTGTAGCAATGGCTTAATTTAACAAAGTAAAAGCATTTTCTTCCTTTAGTTTCCAGGGCAATGGCTCCCATGTGTCTTGTTTAAGCATGTCAGTCAAGGGTCTATCAATTTCTGCATAATTTGATATCCACTGCCTACAGTATTCAGCCAAATCTAGAAAAGCTTATAGCTGCTTCTGTTTGATAGGACACGGTACTTTTATAATAGCTTCAACATGTAAAGTAAGGAAATGCTTCTCTCTCTCTGCATTAGATTAAGTGTCCAATATATTTTACTTTTGGTGACCATAACTGAAGCTATTCTTTTGATACTTTATGGCCTTTCTTTGCTAATTCAGTAAGTAAATGTATGGTGCCCTGCTGGCAATGTGTTAATGTGTCTAACTGCATAAGTAAATCATCTACATACTGCACCAATACAGATTTGCATGAAAACTGGATTTCTTCAAGATCCTACTTTAAAATTTGTGAAAAGATTGAGGGACTGTCAACAAACCCATGTAGCAGTCATTGCCACCTGTATTGACTTCTCCCATATGTAAGGACAAATAAATACTGACTATTTGGTTGAACAGAAATAGAAAAGAAAGCTGAACATAAATCTTCTAGAGAAAAGTAAGTAACCCAAGGTGGGATGGAACTTAATATAACTGCTGGATTTGGCACCACAGGATATGAAGGGATGACAACTGATTTACTCCTCTTACGTCCTGCACAAATCTATATGTGTCCCTGCCTGGATTTTTACCTGAGAGAATGGGAGTATTACAGCAACTATGTGTTTGCTAAAAGTGTATGTTGGAACCAAAATTTAATCACAGGTTTGATTCTCTGTTCTGCTTCAGGTTTTAAAGGATGCTGTGCTATACCAGGAACTGGCTTTGGAGGATCTATATATATTTGCACAGGTATTTTAGCAGACCTAACTGGTTAAAATGCTTTGCCCAAAAAATATCAGGAACCAACAACAGAAGTTTGCAATCCATGCTTGAACATGATTTTTTGTCTTTTTTATGAGACACTGAGTACAGCAATCAGTTCCTCTTTGTATTCAGCTGGTACATCTAAATAGATACCATCTGCATTACAGAAAATAATGCACCCTAATTTACAAAGCCAGTCTCTGCCCATTACATTTGCTGGAGGTGAAGTTCATAGGTTTATAGGTTCATAGGTTGGTACTAGGCTATCGGCCCTAGAGCCTATACAAGCCTAGCCATAACAATTCCCTGGATATTTCTTCCCACAATATTTACCTCCCTGGACCCCTGTCTAGCAGGGCGACTGACATGATCCCCAGGGTGAATTTCCTATCTCCCATTAATTCATCAAGGTTCCTTTTGAAGAGGGCTAAGGAGGTGCTCTGCTTGACATGTATGGGTAGTCTATTCCAGAGTATGGGGAGTCTCTGAGTCAGGAACCCATCCCTCCAGCATGTTTTGTTCATTGTGATGACAAGGTTTAGATCCCTGGAGTGTGTGGCTCTGAGGGATTGGGATTTCTTTAAGTGGAGCATGTCCAACAGCTCAGGGTTTGACATGGCCTTGTATGTTAAGCAGAGATTGCCTCTGCGTAGACGATATGCCACAGAGTATAGCTGGAGTTTTTTTAAATGGTCAGCATATGGCATCTGCTTTAGGCCTGTGATTTTTTTTTAGTGAGGTATTTCTGTGGCCTTTCCAGGTGTTGCAGATGTCATGTGAGGTACATACCAAATGGGACATTATACTCTATAATGGGTCTAATGAAGGATGAGTACAGTGGGACAATGACCTCCTTTTTTCTGGATGAAAAGCCCTTAGTGATGAGGTGTGCCACATAGAAGGATTTCCTGACTGTTGTGGCGATGTGGTTATCGAAAGTGAGACCACTGTCCACCTGTGTCCCTAAGTCTCTCATCACACTTTCAATGTTTAGTGTACTGCCACCTATGTGGTAATTCACGGGTACATGTTTTTTTCCAAAAGGGATAACTATACATTTCTTGGTATTAAGCTTGAGCCCTTGGCTCTGGCACCAGGCATCTGTTTCTGTAAGGCCCTTTTGTAGAATATCCACATCATTTGGGGATTCAATAATGGCCCCCAGTTTGCAGTCATCTGCAAACTTTGTTAGCCAGAGTCCCTTAGTATTGGCTTGTACTTCAGAGAAGTAGATGCCAAACAAGAGTGGTCCCAGGACTGAACCCTGGGGTACTCCACTTGTCACTTGTCTGGAGCTGGATTTGGAGTCAGCTACTTTTACAGTCTGGGTTCTGTCAGTAAGCCAATTGGCAACCCATCGAGTGATGTAGGGATTTATGCCCAGCTTAGTAAGTTTATCTATGATTCTAGAGTGGGGGATGGTGTTGAAGGCCTTGGCAAGGTCCAGATAGGCTGTGTGGACCACCTTACCCGCATCCACAGCTCTGGAGACTGATTTGAAGAAGTCAATCGGGTTCAGTAGACAAGATCAGCCCTTCACAAACCCAAACTGGGTGGGGTCTAGTGTCTGAAGGTTGCCAATGTCTTTGTTTATAAGTTTCTTGATAATGCATTCCATCCCCTTGAAGATCAGGCTCGTCAGACTGATGGGACAGTAGTTCCTGGGATCCAAAGTGGATCCCCCCTTGTGGAGTGGGATAACTTTAGCTGTGCGCCACTCAGTGGGCATGAAGCCTGAGGTGAGGCTATGATTAAACATGATACTTAGGTGAGGTGCCAGTTAATTTTGTAGTTCATGTAGTGCACAGGCTGGGATGTCATCTGGTCCCATGGATGCTGTATTCTTAGCTTTGGAAAGTGCGGTTTCTACCTGTGTGGCCATGATTATCGGAATTTGGCAATCTTTTGGTATTGAGATGGGCCCTTTAGGGGGTGAGAGGGGGATGAAGTTGGCACTAAATCGATCTTCCAGGATATTGGCAATATCCTTGGGATCAGTATATTTAATGCCATTCTGTCGAACTTCAGAGCAGATCTGAGCATTGCCATTTAGATTCTGGACGTAAGTATAGAATGCCTTGTGGTTGACTTTGGAATCTTTGGCAATTTTATTTTCATAATTAGCTTTTGAGGATTTTATGAGGGATCTCAGCTTCTTACTGAGGCTGGTAAGGGAGCTTTTTGCATCCTGAGATTTTCCTCTTTTCTGCAACAGTTTCTTCCTTCTGTTGTATAGTTTGTTTATAGCAGAGGACCAACAGATTGGCTTCCTTTTTTTGCAGGAGAGCATTTTGATTCTATTTGGGATGGGATGATTCATGCATGAGTGGATGTGCTCGTACAGTGCCTTAGTGCAGGATTCTGCAGTCGAACTTTCAGATCACGTCTGCATGGGTATCATGAAGTTTGTCACTTAAGTGCTTAATAAAAAGGCATACTTTTTTCAATTGGTCCTAAAGAAATCAGAATAGGTTTAGATACAGAGAAAATAGCAGGAATGTTAGTAACACCCACTGCTGATACTTTTTCAGAAGATACTGGAATTTTATCCTGGTCACTTATTTTCAACACAGATCGAGTCACACCAGTGTCAATCAGAAACAGGACATCTTTTTGTCTTGCCTTCAACTTAACAAAAGGTCTTTTTTGACTTGCATTAATGCCTCTATGTGTACCTTATCCTCTCCCCTGAGTGTTGTCAGTACATTCCTCCTGACATTTGTTGCTACTCTGGGGGGAAAGGCATGGTAAAGAAACATTGGAAGGATTTTGATTTTGCCACTGCTGCATTTGTTGCTGTTGCCATGTGGATTTGGGCATTCTCCTTTCCAATGTCGCATTTGTCCACAGTTGTGCTAACTCCCCTCCCAGCATGATTTTGTGGACCATTTATTGCTCTTCCCCTACCCTGTATACCTTGCCTACCTCTGTCCTTGCCCCTACCCCTTCTTTCAAAACTCTGTATTTGCATCTGCATGAGTGTGTCTTCTGCATCTCTTCTCTTTTTATCTACTTGACCCATGTTGCGCTCTGAGTATTTCAACTTATCCATTTTCTCCTGCTGCCAGCAACCTTATTTTGTTTTATTAATAGGTTCATAGGTTCATAGGTTCATGCTAGGCTATCTGCCCGAGGGCATTTACAAGCCTAGCCCATCGTTTTGCGGCTTACGCCACCCCTTTAGTATGGGGAACTATACCCATTATTTTGCTGTGCCTCTGTCGAGCAGTGACACTGAGGTAATCCCTGGGGTATATCTGCGATCTCCCATCCATTGGTCAAGATTTCTCTTGAACAAGGCCAGCGAGGTGCTCTGCCTCACATGTACCGGGATTTTGTTCCACAGCATAGGGAGTCTTTGGGTGATGAATCTATCCCTCCAGCACGTCCTATTAATAGCCGTGTCAAGGTTTAAGTCTCCCGCCCTTGTGGCTCTGATGGATCTAGATTTTTTGAGGTGAAGCATATTCATCAAATCTGGGTTTGACATGGCCTTGTATGTTAGGCAAAGGTCACCTCTGAGCAAGCGGTAAGCGACTGAATAGAGCTGGAGTTCTTTCAGCCGGGCAGCATAGGACAGATTTTTGAGACCCTTTATCCTTTTGGTGAGGAACTTTTGTGGCCTCTCCAGCTGCTGCAAGTGTCGGGTCAGATACATTCCGAATGGGGCATTGTACTCAATCATTGGTCTGATGAGTGATGAGTAAAGGGAGACTATGACCTCCCTTGATCTAGATGAGAATCCCTTCATGATAAGGTGGGCAATGTAGAAGGTCTTCCTAACTACTTTAGCTACATGGGTGTCGAATGACAGACTACTATCAACCTGGGTCCCCAGGTCCCTGATAACTTCTTCTGTGCTCAGTGGATTGCCACCTATTTGGTAGCTAGGGGTAACCTTGTTTTTCCGGAAGGGTATGACTATGCATTTTTTGGCATTTAACTTTAGGCCGTGGCTCTGGCACCAGTTATCCGTTTCTGTGAGACCCTTCTGAAGGATATCTGTGTCAGATGTGTTTTCTACTATGGCCGACAGTTTGCAGTCATCTGCAAACTTTGTCAGCCATAACCCTCCTGTGTTTGCTTGTACTGGAAAAGTAGATGCCAAACAAGAGTGGGCCCAGGACTGAGCCCTGTGGGACACCACTTGTGACAGGCTTTGAGTCTGACATGGCGCCAGCAGCTCTGACCCTGTGGGTTCTGTCACTCAGCCAGTTTGCAACCCATCTTGTGATGTATGGGTTGACATTTAAGCTGATGAGTTTTTCAATGATACCCGAATGGGGTATTGTATCAAGGCCTTAGCCAGATCGAGGTAGGCTGTATGGACTGCCTTTCCTCATCAATGGCTTTGGTGACTGTTTCAAAAGTCAACCAAGTTTAAAAGGCATGATCTGCCTTTGACAAAGCCAAACTGGGTTGGATCCAAAGTCTGCAAATTCCCTATGTCTTTATTTATGAGGTCCATTATGATCCTCTCCATGGCTTTGCAGATAAGGCTTGTCAAGCTAATGGGCGGTAATTTCCAGGGTCGGTGGAGGCACCGCCTTTGTGAAGTGGTACCACAGTTGCAGTGCGGGTACGTATCCAGAGGTAAGACTTTGATTAAACAGCTGTCCTAGCTGTGGGTTTAATTCCTCATTGAGTTCATGGAGCACACAGCCGGGGACACCATCAGGTCCCATGGATGCTGTGTTTTTTGCTTTGGAGAGAGCAGTTCTCACTTGGGCGCTGGAGATGTTTGGGGCTGCAATCGCTTGGTATAGATATCTCTCCTTTTGGGGAGGGGAGTTTGCACTGAACCTGTCAGCCAGTATGTTGGCAATGTCTGTAGGATCAGTAATCTTCACATCATTTTGAACTAGCTCTGAGCATATCTGGGAGTTTCCTCCCAGGTTTCTAACATAGCTAAAGAAGGCCTTATTAAGTCTGCACATTAAGTAAAAGTCATGTACAAAAGCAGAATTGAAACCTGCTTTAGCATTTCCCATTGGATCTGCAACACCAGAATGTGCTGTGATAGTTTTCCAAAGTGCTAAAATAATCATCTGGTAATTTTCCCTTGCTTTGCTTGCATGCAGTAATTTTATTCCAATTTAAATGGTCAGAATTTCTTCTGTTTTTTTCCGACTTTTGCTAATACCTCTTTCCCTTCAGCAGTTGAATGATTTGGGTTCTCTGTTGGAGCCAAGCCAGCTCTGTCTTTTAATTTGCCATATATATTAGGTGGCACTACAGCTTTTAACAACTGCCTTAAATCTGCCAGAATGCATTCATATACTTGAATAATAATATTCAATTCATCCTTAAACTTTTGTGGATCATGTCTAATTTTAGGAAAAATGTAAATCAGTGAGTGTCCAAGATCTGTGGATTAATGCCATAGTACCATCTGGGTGCCATACTTCTTTGGGGTGATATAAAGAAATCTTCATCTGCTCTTCCTGGCCTTCAACTTGTCTTGTTCTTTGGTAAGTACCTTTCTACCCGAATATTCTACCTCACCATGGTCTGACTGAGAGGACAACGTGGTGGGATAGACAGTGCTAGGAGGTTCTGGTTAAGGTGAATCTGATGTTGAGTGTGGGGGTGCAGAATGAGTAACATATGTAGATACAGTTTTCCATGGGGGTGACATACTGACCTATGTCTTGTTGGGATGAGTGGGGAACCTCATCATTTCTTCGGTGTGGAAAGTAGGGAAGCTGATTATCTTCCCCCAGGGACCCCCCCCCCACACACACACACACACATGCACTGTAGCATGCTCATTTGAAATGGCTCGATGCAGAGGAGAAGTTGAATAGGTATTGCATGCTTTAATATTTTTAAGTAATTTCACTTGTTGTAACAGTTTATCATTTGTATCTTTTAACCCCTTACAGTAGATTTCTTATTTCTTTTAAATGTTTGAATATACCAGTCATTACAGCTATTCCAATGATCAGTTTTAATTTTATTACCTTTCTGTTCTTAGTTCGTACATATCATATTTTAGTTTTATCAAAAGTACCATTGTCAGGAAAACATAATTCTGCATTTGATTTCATTAGTTTGTGCCAATATGCTATATACTGACAAGAATTTGGCTCATATGTATGGTACATATAATTGGATGGAGAACCAACAGATAATTCAGTAATCTTACTATCTGATTAACTCATAATAATACAATATGTTAATTGTTAACCCCCTCTCATCTCTTTTTTTAATAGAAAACACCCAAACATTTCATTCATACCTTCAAAATGTCCAGTACTGGCAGGGCCTCTCCCTCTATGCATTTATAACTGAAACCCAATTCAGTCTATGTACTGGCCCCCACCCAATTAAAGCATGTGGCATATGCTTAAAAAACTCACAATTGTGAACATAAGCCTAAACACAGAATGCATTTATTGGTGTAATAAAGAATGAGCACACAATCCAAAGATCTACTAACATCACCGAATACCTGCAGGAACTCAGAGACAAAATGTAAGTTAGAAGCAGTAATGGGTGCCCAAGATTTGTTGATGATATCACTGCCACAGTCTCCAGTGATGTGAAGCAAAACAAATAAACCTTGGCAAGAGGTGAGAGCATGGCACCAACTGAAAAGGAATATTTCTTAGCAGATAACATAATGCAACTATTCAATCCCAACACATACAATCAGACATTCTGGATGCAAAGGCATCGCTCATTATAAAGTATCATGATACTCAGAATATCTCAGCATAGCAAAATCCGGCTGTACACTCAGATGCAACTTCTTTTTTATCTTAAATTTAGAAGAAAGAAAACTTAGTTCAAACAAAGTTGAAAGCTTTTTCATCTTTTGATTTAACTTAAACACACATTGCCAAGGCTGAAAGGAATAAACAAATAACACGGTATGCATATGGGAGGACACTTCTCATACTTTAATGCTTTACTCTTGATGTGGTTTATGTGTTTCTCTTTCACAGACTTATCTCCTACAAAATACCTAACTTCCTTTCAAGAAACATTTACCATCTGTTTGCTAAGCTCTAAAGAACTCTAACAAAGTCAAACTGTTCTTCTTAGTTAAAAGGTAAAATATGTATGAAACTGTTGCAGTGCTCTGAGCTGGCTGTGTATTAAATATGAGCATCGATAGACATAAAAATAACATGTCCATTTCAGTGTCAGTTTCCCCCTGGATATATCATAAACATGCTTAAATATCAATTTCTGTAATAACTTCTCTGTTTTTTCCATGTAGAATGTAGGACAAGATACCATATATTATATATACCACCCATCTATTTGTAAAATTGTAAAATTTACTACCATATATAATTCTATTCCAACTAGAAAGCCTAATTATATCAGTGTTAGGGATATACATGGATTGCTTTTAAGCTTCGTACTAAATCCCAAAGGAAGTACTTTAGGTCTAACTCTCTCCCTAGTGTTCTTTTCCAAAATGTCCTTTAAATTTTGACACCTTTTAAAAATAATCATTGGTGCCTCAGGGGAAAAATGTATCTGGTAACCTTGAAAACATCCTCCATTTTTTAAAACAATCTTTCTAATCTTCCTTGTGTCTTGATTATAACTCATTATATAAGCTCAGTCAAAGATTTTTTAAATTGTTTTGCTCCCTAGCACAATGACCTTTCATATCAACCCCAATTCCAAGGAAGGGGTAAACGCACTACCTCCTCCTGCCAAAGCATGCACCCTAATCTGATGCACAAAATCCATGGGGTAACATCTTTCCACAAATATACATTTAGGCAGGATTCACGAAGGCTTGCATGGAGTGTAAGAGACGTGTAACACTCCATGCAAGCCTCGCGATGCAGGAACAGCCCTAAACTCCGTGTAAGAGACCAGCTAAAATGTCTCTTACACGGACTGGGCATGGACATGCTAAATACCTCACTTGCAGCTGAAAGGTATGCAAATGATGTATATTAGCGATCCACGAAGCAGAAACCAGCCAGTGTATGAGACGTTTTAGCTGCAGAAATGTACTCAGTTGACAGCTGAGTACGTTTCTGCAAATTCCACAATGGAGCCATGTCAGCTCCAAATAAAGGGTGCATATGTCTCAGGCAGCATGCCAATGGCCAAATATGTGGCCATTGGCAAGGTAATCCGATGCAAAAATAATAAAAATATAATTTTTTTTTGGCGTTCACCGATGTTTAAACCCAGCACAGCCCCGCGCAAACGGGCTGCGCTGTATAAAACATAAAAATGAAGGTTATAAATCCACAAATGTGGGTTTTATGCAATGCATGGAATGACAATGCAGGGACCAGCAGACCAAAAACAACATGGCCACCATGTAGTGGTTGCTAAGGGGGGGAAGCTGAGTGTAAGAAATGTAACTATGCATTAGTAGGCAATCTCATGTAAATGAGGGTTAGGATACTGAATCTCACAGTCACATAGCAAATGAGCACAGTCTGAGTAGTGTAAGAGATACATAAGGGGAGGAATAGAGTAGGAGATAGGTGACATCACAGGGGAATGGTAGAAAGAAATGCAGTTCATTGGAGGTCAGTGTAACATGACAGATGACAGACACAGATCAGGGAAAGAGGAGTGCCACAAGATAAGTGTGGGAAAGTCAAGAAATGGAAGGTGTACACTGTTACTTACACTAAAGTTTCTTGCTGGGCGTGCATGCGCACGTGTGCACACCATGAAGCGAGTAGGGCAGTGTGCACAGGTATAAGGCAGACTGAGCATGTGGGAGCATGTTGGTAGATGTTTAACACTGTTTGCGCTGGTGTGCACGTGTGTAGGGCAGGCTGAGCATGTAGGAGGCTGTTGGCAGACTTGTAACACAGTTTGCATAGGTGTGCGCGCGTTTTAATCCGAATAAGTAGATTCTGAACCGTGTAAGCACGTGTGCGCGGATGTAAGCCACTGTGAGCGTGTTTCTGCTAGTATGCACATTGCTCCCCCCTGAGGAAACAGAAAGGAAAAAGGAAGCAACAGAATTAGTAGGAAGCTAGCAGGGATTACTGCTGAAGCTAGCAGGTGAAAACAATTAGAAGCAGGCAATTACACAGGCAGAATAGTATCCCAGCCCAGAACTTAAAACTCTGCAAACAGTAGTGCAGGATGTTTCTCTTAAGAGACACTGCAAGACAGGAGTAAGCTAATAGAAGTAAAAACTGAAAAAGCTTCACTCAGAGCAGAAATGTTAGGGGCTGTCATAGCTGTCATAATGAGACATAGGTGACTTGCTGAGGGTGGTGACAATGCAGATGGTGCCAGACAACCCACACTGAGGAGACGGAGAAGAGTGTACAGGCGCAGGGTCACCTACCACGGGTTACATGAGCTGGAGATAGTAGAGCGCTATAGAGTGGACAGAGAGCTCTTGCAGCAAATAGTTGAGCTGTGCAGGCCACGCCTCACACACAGAACCAACAGAGGGGAACCCATCCCAGTGGAAACCAAGGTATGTGTTGGCCTAAGAATACTAGCAACAGGTACCTGCCAGAGACCAACTGGCAATATGATGGGGATATCACAGGCATCAGCCTCCAGGGTACTGCACCAGTTCCTGGATGCCATGTCAGCACATGTCAGTGATCATGCATATTTCCCCAATGCCCGTGAGGTATTGGCCAGCAATATGCGTCTCTTCCAGCAAATAGCGGAATACCCTAAGGTAGTAGGTGCAATAGACTGCACGCACATATGCATCAAAGCACCAGCTGGTGAGCGGGGTAGGGCCTACATTAACTGCAAGGGCTTCCCCTCCATCAACTGCCAGGTCGTGTGTGATGCCCAGGGCATAATAATGAATGTGTGTGCTGGCTGCCCTGGGAGTTACCATGATTCCCACATCTGGCATTTGACGCAGCTGTACCAGACATTTGCCAATGGGGACATCCCACACGGACACCTAGTGGGGGATGCAGGTTATGCACTGGAGCCGTAGCTGATGACACCCATCAGAAACGCACACACACCCAAACAGGAACGCCATAATGAGGCACATGCACAAACATGTAATGTAATAGAGCATGTGTTTGGGCTGCTCAAGTCATGGTTCCGATGTCTGGACACATCTGGTGGAGCCTTGCAGTACACCAACTACATGTACCCAAATTGTCATGGTATGTGCTATGCTACATAATATGATCTTGCGAAAACAGCTGCAGCAAGACCAGCATAGGGCTGGGCCAAACAGCCCCCCACCATTGCCAAGGCCATCGCAGGCAGAGCGTGACTCGGAGGAAGAACAACCTGAGCCTGCCCCAGTAGGCAGAAGGAGGCGTGCCCAGTATGCCCTGGCCTTGGCAAACAGGCAACGCATAGCACATACACTGGCTCAGCAGGAACCCTGGGAATGATACCCCCTCTGACTCACTCAAATAAATACATGGATGCCTAAAGTGACATGATCTGCTCACAAACATGTACAGGGAAGTGTAATATGCGCATCCGACAGAGGCAGCCCTGCAGCACCACCTGAGGCATGAATGCCATGTGTTAAGTAATGTAACACCATGTGCTATATGCACACCTGAGCACCCTGACTAACATCCACCCTCACCAAGCATGAAGCCACAAAATGACGATAGGATGATCAAGTGCAATAACTGGCTGAAGTAATGCAGTTAGTCAAAGGGGAGGCAATGTGTTTCAGTATGGGAAGACATGCCGAGCATGACATGATGCACCACCTGCTAGGGGCGGCGTGCACCTATCATTCCATGCCCCATGGATACTGGCAAAAGCTGTCAGTACCCACAGCATGCCCTGAATAGGTAAGTCTCAAAACACAAACCCACCTTCATAGGTACCACAAGGGATAGGAACCTAGATGTAATGCTACCCAATGCCAGAAGTCTAAACAGCAAGATGTGTGCAGTGTAAATGCACACAGTATGGAGAATGTAGATATCAGTCCTGTAATAGAGAAGTGGGTCAAGGCTCACATCAGCACCCTAACACTACCAGGTTACACCTCATACTGTGCTGTACAGCCGCAAAACATGGAACAAGCTACAAAAGGAGGATGACTAGCAATAAATGTCAAGGATAACCACACCCCCATGTTGGTACCACAACAAGAAGCAGCATGGATTAGCCATGGTCAAATAGCAATGGCTAAAACCGCCTCCCAGTATATAGCCTGCTGCAGACTACTGTCCTAATACCAGGAACTGCACCTGGCCTATGTTGGAATACATGAATATATCAAGCCCCCAAAACAACATTATATTGCTTGAGTGAAAATACCCAGACATACACCAGGAGCATTATACTAGCACCAACACAGTCGGAGAAAAGTTCCCAGAATCCATAAACAAAAATGCCCAGGAACAACGTGCCACTCCCACAAGAGGGGTAAGCATACTGGATGTGATAATCAGCAACATGTGTACTGGATGGCAAGATGAGAAGTGTATCCTTCACTGGTAAGAACAGACCATAGAGTAATCACACTGGATATACACATCCCGACCCCAGTGCCTGGCCAGAATACCACAGTGAAAAACATGTGTAAAGCATAGGTTGCAGCCCTCCAAACTGATGTGGAATCCACAAAAGGCCCTGTGCAAGTACAGAATATGGGACACACCGCAGAACATGTTATACAGGCATTCCATGAACACAGCCAGGAATGCTTGGAGTATGCAATCACAAATAACAACAACACACAATGCCATACATGCAGGCATCAGGCATGCTGGACTCCAGCCATTACCAAACCATGCAAGAGAATGAGGAAGCTACCACATGATAGAGCAAACATAAAAAGGGAAGTAATCACTGACCAGTAGTATGGCAATAACATATGTCCACACATACAATCCACTAAGTCCAGCCACAACAAGTAGAATCTGTGAATCCAGAGGCAATGTGACACCTGTCCCAAGTACACAGACAACCACAACTCCCCCCAATAAATACAAATATATGGGATAGATGCAACCATGTATCCAAACCAGAGGTTGAGCTCCCCCAACTCAGTACTGTCAAAACTAGTCAGGAGGAGAAGGTAACCACATACACCACAAACCCAGTCCCACATAGACCTACCACAACTGTAAACCAAACACATAAACACAGAAAAACTTTCCTGGAAGCCCTAATTACAAACACACCACACCAACAGAAGCCTCCAAAGCAGATCACAAGCAACCACAACCTCCAAACATAGCACATGCAACGCATAGTACACAAAGCTGGTGTGCCAAACAGTCACAGGCCAGAAGGAGAAACAACATGCCTGATACAGTTGTAATAGGTGTCTGTATAGGCAGACACACTGCTGTCCCACTCACCAGACTGAACAAGGGAAAGGGTAGAGTAAGCTGCCTGTAGGCTGCCACAAAATGCCACATAACACAAGTACGCAGGTCACCACAAAGCAAGCAGAAATATGATGCACTCAATGTCCATGCTGGTGTGAATGAACTGAGATGTACCTCCCTGGTCTACATGAAAAGAGACATGGATGATCTCTCTGAGTATGTACCCCAGGCTGGTATGACACTGGCCGTGTGCAGCATCCAACCCTCACCAAGAATGATGCCACAGTACAAACAAAAAATGATCATGTTTAACAGCTGGCACAGTTACAGCTGTCAGTCCAAGAGGGTCTAATGTCTGTCTGCTTGAGATGTCATGCATGACAAGCCATGCTGCTTTTCCAGGGATGGCTTGCACCTGTTACCCCTGTGTGTCTGGATACTGGATAAGGCCTTTGCCACCTCCATAGAGCCGTATGTAGGCAAGGCCAAAAAGACTACCCACCACCCTAGAAAACATAAGTGGTAAGAAACATAAGGGTAATGCTAACCAATGCCAGATGTGTAAACTGCAATATGCATGCCCCTGAGGCACTTCCCATTATGGAGAACATTGATGTCTGTGCAGTGACAGAAGCCTGCTGCAAGCCTAGTGATAGCACACCAGCACTACCAGGTTATACCACATATCATGCGTTATGGCCCCAACACCTGGACCAAAACATCAAAGGAGGGGGACTATCCATATGCAGCACAGACACCCATATGGCCAGGTAACTGACAATGCACAAAGCAGCGGAGACTACCCATGTGCACCTAAGTGTAGTCAAAACTGCTGTACATTCTGTAGCATGCGACAGACCACACTCTCACACACAAGAACTCCACCCAGACATCCTGAAGACACTGGACAGTATGAATGTCCCACCAAATACCAGACAAGGTACACACAAATTACCACATAGGTGGCAAACCATTATGTATGCAAGGAGTAATCAGGAATCTAGGGACACAAGTCAACAGTAATCTGCCATGTGACACTCACAATGCCAATGTGGCTAGGAAGATTGTCGATATTGGACACCGTATCATGAAAGGATTCACATCTACATCAACAGAGGTCACTGTGCCGCTGTACTGTTCCCTTATCAGACCCATAATCTAGTACAATGACTCATATGGGATGTACCGTACGTGACACCTGCAGTGGTTCGGAAGACCTCATAGTTACCACACCAAGAGGATAAAGGGTGTGAAATATATGTCATATGCTGCCGGGCTGTAGACACCCCAGCTGAATGCAGTCACATACTGTCTACACAGAGGCATTGTATGTCTGATGTACAAGGCCATGCCCGACACAGGAGTAATGGACATGCTCCACCACAGGAAATCAAAGCCATTGGAGCTGTGAGAGTGACAGATGTCAGCCTCAACACATAATGAAATAAGATGTGATGGAGGGACAGATACATAACCTAGAGGCTCACCACACCCAGAAACAGGATCCAAATCCATGTTAGGCAGAGCCCCTCACTGACACCCCTCAACAGGAATATTGCCAAGTGGATGGATGATCATACATGTATACTGGGGGTCTTCACTGTATCACAACCAGACAGAGGCGCAGTAAAGAAATTCATAAATGGCCATAATAGACACATAGCAAGGGGTGGCGAAAGACACACACACTCTGGCTAGGCTTACTAATGCCCTAGGGTGGATAGCCTAGTATGAACCCATGAACCTATGAAGATACAAATTGTACAGGACACTAAGGATAATCACAAGGTTTACTTAACTGATGGTAGGAACCATGTTGGGCATCCACAGATAGGCTACGAATCACACAGATATTACAAACAAGATACCAAACACACACACATATTGCTAACATACAACCTGACAGGTGCAGTGCAAACACCCCCCCCCCCAGAATGCAAAATATCTATCCCAGCAGACTGCTGGTCCCCTGACATTGCAGATGCTGATGTAACAGCCATCATCTGCAAAGCAAAACACACAGCAGCAAAGGTATGTGATGGTGTCCTGGGCTGAGGCCAACATGGACTCCAAGAATAATGGAATGCCAAATCACACTACTGCCCAATGTCAGCATTACCACAGGATATGTACCCAAAGAGCAGTGTACAACAACAGAGGTCCTTCACAACAAAGGTGTTGCCTGAATGGATACTGCAAACTACCACCCCAGGATCCTGACAAGCTTGTTCTGCACAGCTATGGAAAGGATCAGTATGTACCACAGACAGAAAGCTATTGTGGACCTACTGATATTGGACCCTACACAGTGTGGCTGTTGTAACTGCAGATCCTGCCCCTAAACATGTTTGACCCATTTGAAGCAGTTATTAAGGTCATTGATGAGGGCAATGTGGTCCACAGAGTGTAGCTGGACCGTGCATATGCTTCTAGACAATACCCTACTAATTCAGTGTGGATATGTTCACCAGCTTAAATATATACCCCTATGTGAGTAGAGGGGTTGCAAACCAGACCAAGGACAGAACTGGCATGGTCAGACATGCCGCATCCATGTCAGACTACAAAGCAGATATGAGTGGCATCCCACAAGGCCTGGTCCTGGGCCCCCCCCCCATTCTGTATATATGTCCCATAGGTATAGGCCAACATGGAAGGACTGTGACTGAACATGTATGCAGAGGAGTACAAACAGCCCACCATATCCGACCCCCAGCTGACACAAGCAACCCACAAAAGTGCCACCTACAAATAGACAACTGGAGCCATAGCCATGTCAGCAAACTAATTGCAGAACTGTGTATAGACAACCACCATGGATATACAGTAAGTGCCCACAAATTACCACACAGGTGTTAACCCATTATGTACCTAACATGTAATGAGAGACCTGGGGACAAAAGGTGATAGATATCCTGCACTGGACAAACATATGGCTGTAGTGTTCGCAGAAACATATACTATATACCCACCCAAACATGAAGGTTGGCAGATGTAGATAAGGGGATGTCACTGTGGCTCTGCAGTCATCCTCCATCAGCGTCACAATTTACTACAATAGCCCCTGTGGGATATACCTCAGAAGATTCCTCCATCAACTGTAAAGTCCACAACAGTAACCCACCAGGAGTAGCAAAGAGCATGAACAGATGCCATGTTTTGCCTGAGTAAACAAACTGCAGCCCCACACACTGCCATACTGCCCAGCTACAGGCAAGCTGTGCCTGATGTATGAAGCCATGTCCAACCTGGAATCAATGAACATGCTGCACCTTGTACAATCTGAATGGCAGTGAGCTATGCACATGAGAGACCTGAAACCCAGCACTGACATACATAAGACAAGCTGTACAGAATGATCCATAACACAGAAGGCACCCCCACTCTTCAGTAAACTCCCGGTACAGGTCAGCCAGAGAGTCACTTATCGACACCCCTCAAGAGGAATCCTGATAAGTGGATGGGAGATGGTAGGCTAACCCTGGGTATCACTGTTATGTCAGAGGTAGATGGAGGCACAGTATACTAACCATGACATATGTCATGGCAAACTCCAGTTACAATGTGTGTCGAAGGACAAACACACCCTGTGACTAGCATCAGAAATGGCCTAGGGAACATCGCTAGTGTTTGCCAATGTCCACCCATGTTGTGGAATACACTACCAATGTTGGACAAGCCTGGTGTAGGAAGTCCATATCTGAACATAATGCAACATGGTCATATGTGCACAACTGGCCCCTACACAGTCTGTTGTGCTCATTATGAAGATGTCAAGCAGTCATAGGACTAAAGCCCAGGATACTGTCCAACACAGTGAAAGTACTGAACCAGTACACTATACAGTACTACAGTGTTAGGTCATTATGAAAGTATGTTGACAACTGTCTGCAAAGTATTCCATGCAATCCCTGCAGACACAGTATAATCCCTGTTGTGGCAGACACAAAGCAGTTGGCCAGTTAGTACACAACATGACACCCAGCACACAACCATAAATGTGAGATATTGTTGAAGTTCACACACACACAAATATGTGGTGGACTTCAGAGTGCAACATATGGAAAGCTCACACTGGGCATGCTCGCACACTTTGATAAATGAGGCATATGTCAGACAACATGCCATGGAAAGGCTGAACTGGGTATGCTCACACACTTAGGCCATATCTCCGTTTAGCAGTTTGCCACAAATATCTGGTATTTGTACGTGTCAGTCCAGCAACCAACCACAGCACAGCAATCTGCCCAGTGCACACAGTAAATTACTACAGAGACATAAGTGATATAGTGGATCGCCGTCATATGCAAACATCTTCCACAGATACACAAGTTGGTCATAGGAACAGGGAATGCTATGGCAATAAAGACCTGCAAACAGTAGAACAGCACAACAAATATTGTGCATCCGACAATTGAACATATGGGTGTAGAGGTCAATACTATGCTTGTTGCTCTAGGGAATGACAGCTCAGCCAGAGTGTAATTGGCATCTGCATCCCCAGTACAGTAGGCTACTGTGCCACTGTAAAGTAGGTCACATAAGGGAACATGTGAGGCTAGTGAGCTGTGCCTCTGTCAAGCAGGGGCACCGTGGAGACCCAGGGTTTGAATGTGCTAAGCCACAGCCATGTTGTCAGTGTGTGCTGGAAGAGGGTTGCTGAGGATCTCTAACAGTAAGTGGCCGTCAATAACAGACTGAGGGGAGCCCTATCTGCATTCTCTGGACAATTCCACTGTCAACAATGTGTTGTGATGATTATGTGTGAATGAAGTGCCGTGCCAGAACTGTTCACAGATGTCCTCCCTCTGTGGGCTACAGCTCTGCAATGTATTAGCTCACTCTGTCTGTTGTATGGCTCATATATGGATGGTGTACACCTGACAGGAGTCTTGTTGTGGAGCAGTCATGGGTATATGTGGGATAGCATGATCAATGCAAACCGTACACATGCTCATAGAATGCAATTGTCAAGGATTATGCTGAGTGGCCAGTATAGTCCCCCAGCATGGGTCCTCTGAAGTCGTCCACCCCAGTCTTCACAAGTGTAGAGTCTGCTTGTGCTAAATACAGTTTGTGTGCAGTGACAACTTTGCCTGGGGGTGGAGATGGGATATGGATGTCCAGGGAAAGGTGGGTATGGTCAGATATCAACAATGGTGGTCTACCTCTGGTGTGGAACAGTGAGTACCCACGTTGCAGATGGACAGGTGCAATATGTATTCCCCCATGTGGCTGTGGTGTGTGGTTCTGCCATAGCACATGGACCCACAAATTGTAGTGGCTGTAGGGTAAAGTGGTAGAGGCCTGAGTAGTTCTCACACACAATATGCCTGTACCTGATGTTAACAACTGGAATGGTGTATGTGAACACCTGCATATCCTGGCACTGTTCCCAGGGAAGCTAAGTGTGTGTCCTGGATGTGGGTGTGGTGTTCTGGACTAGTTGTGTTGTGTGTTACAGGTCCTGTGGTCACAAAGCATGGTATTAGAACATAACCTGCCAGTGTGATGTGCATATCTGACCCTGACGTAGGTGGCTGCAAATGCATATATATGCTATCCCCCACCTGACAGGTAGTACTACATGTACATACCTCTGTAGAAATAAAGATGTCAGCACCCTATAAATACTGCAGGTGCAGAACAGATGCCCAGCAATTCGGATAGTGCGCTCTGCTAATGCGTCTCCTTCAAGTGTCATAATATAGTTAGGTAGGGGTTTGAATCCTGCAAATGCTCAGTGTGGGTGAGTGGGGTTTGTGTGTGTGAAAGTCTGTGTGAGGGAAATGTCCCTTTTAGCAACTGGGAAAACACACTACAGGATACACATTCCCCTTTCTAAACACTGATGATGTCAGCACCCTATAAGTACAGCAGGAGAAGGGAAACCTCCCAGTAATGTGAATAGTGCGCTCTGCTAATGCGTCCGTCTCGAGTGTCATAACATAGTTAGGTAGGGGTTTGAATCCTGCCAATGCTCAGTGTGTGTGGAGAGGGTTAGTGTGTGTGCAAGTCTGTATGAAAGAGATATCCCTTTTAGCAACTAGGAGAACACACTACAGGATGCACATTCCCCTTTCGAAACACTGATGATGTCAGCACCCTATAAGTAAAGCAGGAGAAGAAAAAACTGCCAGTAATGCGAATAGTGCGCTCTGCTAATGCATCTGTCACGAGTGTCATGACATAGTTAGGTAGGGGTTTGAATCTTGCAACTGCCCAGTGTGTGTGGAGGGGGGTTAGTGTGTGCGCAAGTTTGTGTGAGGGAGATGTCCCTTTTGGCCTCTGTGAAAGCACTCTACAGGATTCACATTCCCCTATCTCAGCACGGATGATGTCAGAACCCTATAAGTACAGCAGGAAAAGGAAAACCTCCCAGTAATTTGAATAGCGCACTCTGCTAATGCATCTTTCCCCAGTGTCATAATATAGTTAGGGAAGAGTTTGAAACCTGTAAATGGCATGTGCGTGTGTTTGGATGTGGGGACTCTGTGTGTGTTCAATTCTGTATAAAAAAATGTGCTTTTTTGAAATCAGGAGATCACACTACATGATGCACATTACCTTTTCCAAACAGTGATGATGTCAGCACCCTATACATACAGCTGGAGAAGAGACATCTACCAGTAATTGGAATAGCGCAATCTGCTACAGCGTCACAATCAAGTGCCATAACATATTTAGGTAGGGATTTGAAACCTGCAAGTGTGTGTGTGTGTTTGGATGTGGGGAGTTTGTGTGTGTGCAATTCTGTATGAAAAACATGTACTAACATAGTACTAATCTAATCTATGAACCTATGTTAGTTTTGGCAATCAGGAGATCACACTACCTGATGCACATTACCCTTTCAAAACACTGATGATGTCAGCACCCTATAAGTACAGCCAGAGAAGAGGAACCATCTAGTAATCCGAATAGTGCACTTCGCTAATGCGTCTCTCTCATGTGTCGTGACTTAGGTGGGGGTATGAATCCTGCAAATGGCAAGTGTGTGTGTGTGTGTGTGTGTGGAGGGGGGGGGGTAGTAGGGTGTGTGTAAATGCAAGTGTGAGAAAACAGATCCTTTTGTCAAATATTACAATACACCAGATGCTGCATATTCCCCCAGTAAACACAGGGGATGTCATCACACTATCAGCTCAGCCAAACAGGGCTAGTTGGCCAGTAATACCAATAGTGCGCTCTGCTACTGGGTCTATTACCATTGTCAGAGTACAGATAGGTATGTTTTGGTAACCCACAACTGCCACGTGTGGTTGTGTCACACATTATGACCTTGTGTGGGTCTTTGTGCATAACAATGCATGCCATTGCCTAAACCAGCAATGGCATTGCACACATGATGTATGTGTGTGACACATACACATAAATACCTGTGACCTGCAGTAGTTACCATGTCTGACACATGCCTCGAATGGATAAATGGTATTTGCAATGCATAACAATATGACTGTGTCTTACTGTGCAGGGGCATACGCGGTATGTGTCTATACAGTGTGGGTGTATATGGTAAAATACCTACAGCAGGGGATACACATCTGGTCTGGGCCATATAGTCTACATGTAGTCGATGTACAGGTGCTGCATGTTCCCACCTGTTGTGGGAGTGATAACATGCCATTCCACTGCAACTCAGTGACCACATGCTGTGAACTCTTCAACTAGTGTGCTGTAGCTACAGTAATGCTCACGCACAATGTTTGGCTGGATGCAGTCCAACCATATAAAGACAGTTCTTGAGACTGTCATATTGTCAGTGTTGTTATGGAGGATAGGGTGTGTGTAAATGCAAGTGTGAGAAAACAGATCCTTTTGTCAAATATTACAATACACCAGATGCTGCATATTCCCCCAGTAAACACAGGGGATGTCATCACACTATCAGCTCAGCCAAACAGGGCTAGTTGGCCAGTAATACCAATAGTGCGCTCTGCTACTGGGTCTATTACCATTGTCAGAGTACAGATAGGTATGTTTTGGTAACCCACAACTGCCACGTGTGGTTGTGTCACACATTATGACCTTGTGTGGGTCTTTGTGCATAACAATGCATGCCATTGCCTAAACCAGCAATGGCATTGCACACATGATGTATGTGTGTGACACATACACATAAATACCTGTGACCTGCAGTAGTTACCATGTCTGACACATGCCTCGAATGGATAAATGGTATTTGCAATGCATAACAATATGACTGTGTCTTACTGTGCAGGGGCCGCACGCAGTATGTGTCTATACAGTGTGGGTGTATATGGTAAAATACCTACAGCAGGGGATACACATCTGGTCTGGGCCATATAGTCTACATGTAGTCGATGTACAGGTGCTGCATGTTCCCACCTGTTGTGGGAGTGATAACATGCCATTCCACTGCAACTCAGTGACCACATGCTGTGAACTCTTCAACTAGTGTGCTGTAGCTACAGTAATGCTCACGCACAATGTTTGGCTGGATGCAGTCCAGCCATATAAAGACAGTTCTTGAGACTGTCATATTGTCAGTGTTGTTATGGAGGATAGGGTGTGTGTAAATGCAAGTGTGAGAAAACAGATCCTTTTGTCAAATACTACAATACACCAGATGCTGCATATTCCCCCAGTAAACACAGGGGATGTCATCACACTATCAGCTCAGCCAAACAGGGCTAGTTGGCCAGTAATACCAATAGTGCGCTCTGCTACTGGGTCTATTACCATTGTCAGAGTACAGATAGGTATGTTTTGGTAACCCACAACTGCCACGTGTGGTTGTGTCACACATTATGACCTTGTGTGGGTCTTTGTGCATAACAATGCATGCCATTGCCTAAACCAGCAATGGCATTGCACATGATGTATGTGTGTGACACATACACATAAATACCTGTGATCTGCAGTAGTTACCATGTCTGACACATGCCTCGAATGGATAAATGGTATTTGCAATGCATAACAATATGACTGTGTCTTACTGTGCAGGGGCCGCACGCAGTATGTGTCTATACAGTGTGGGTGTATATGGTAAAATACCTACAGCAGGGGATACACATCTGGTCTGGGCCATATAGTCTACATGTAGTCGATGTACAGGTGCTGCATGTTCCCACCTGTTGTGGGAGTGGTAACATGCTATTCCACTGCAACTCAGTGACCACATGCTGTGAACTCTTCAACTAGTGTGCTGTAGCTACAGTAATGCTCATGCACAATGTTTGGCTGGATGCAGTCCAGCCATATAAAGACAGTTCTTGAGACTGTCATATTGTCAGTGTTGTTATGGAGGATAGGTGGTTTTCCTGTGTATGGGAGGGTTGTGTGTGCCAGGCTATGAACCAGATGGCAGTCCGACACACTGTTAGCTGCACATGAATAGGCCCTGATGCTTTGTGCTGTGCCAACAACCTGGAGGTGTGTGTATCTGTGGTGCCTTGGGATACCACCCCCCTGTCTATGTGTGTTACATGTGTAGGGGATGACAGGTATGGTATGAGGCATAACCTGGCAGTGATGGGTTGCACCTGTGAGCCATGAATCAGGACTCTGGTACTGCACAGACATTGCAGTTCACCGTGCTGAGGACAGTGTCCAGTGCATGCATCTTGCAGTGTACACTGCTGGTGTTGTGTAGCAGCACTGTTTGTGTCCTAACCTGTGTGATACCCGCAGAGGTGGCTATGTAATCCATGTCCTGCAGCATAAGGCAGTATGTGTGTATCAAGGAGCTTTTCCAATATACATCAGGCCATGGGTGTCACGTGCAAGCTGCCCCTTGCACATCATTGTGGCTTCCCTAGCATGTAAGCACACATTGACAGCCAGCGGATATCCTATGAATGACATTGGAGACTGAGCAGAATGTAGACATACAACACCCTTCCTACATATAGTGGTAGCATACCTGGTGAGGGTATGTTGGCAACCAAGATCAGGCTCATACTGGCCCATGCCACATGCTGAGAGATCCATTCTATGTTCCCTATCATGAGGTCCAGGGAGGTATGTCTCAGGTCATCCATAGTGGCATGGTCAATGACTGAGTCATATGTGTCCATGTCTCTGACTGACCTGTATGCATGTGTTTTGTGGTGGACCATAGTGCCCCTGAGGCATATCACTGTGACCTTCACCAGATACAGTCTGTTGAGTGGGACCCCAGTGCAGCGCCCAAGACAGGTACCTGACACAACTGTAGCAGGTGTATTGTGTAGCCCTACAGGCTGTGAGTGTGTGGCACACGGGATGTGTGTGCCATGTGTGGCATGTGCTCTGTTCCGACGTAACATATGCCTGTGTGCCAGCTGCGGAGGTGTGTGATGCTCAGGCAGGATGCTATTCTGAGTCCCCTCGTATGCCCCAGTGCGTTCAGCATGCTGTCAGTGCGTGTCTATGTCTGTCTTGTATTGTAGTCACTGTAGTATGACATGCCACCTGACAGGGTATACAACTCAGGAAATGTTCAAACGAATAAAAACAAAAAGCAGAATGGAAGCACAGAACGCCAAAAAAAGTTAACGTTTTTTTAATAATAACGTTTTCGCTGCTGTTAACCAGTAGCTTCTTCAGACAAAACAGAAAAGGCACAAAAGTGCTTTATAGCAGGTAGGACATACAACCATGACATCATATCCTGTACAAGTGAAACTCGTGCTCATCTATTTGTTTAATCAGGACTAAAAATCTGGAGCAACGTTATATTAAACATTAGCCGCATCAAATGCTAAGATAAAAAAGGTGCATATGTCAAAACACATACCCGCCCCAGAAGGCCCTGTTGCGCTAAGCATAAGTAATTTTTAATGCATTTTATATAAAATTCTAAAATAAAAATAAAAATTAAGGATTAAAAATATTTGTGTGAAATGTGTGTATATAAAAAATACCTAAAGTGTCCCCAATAACACTTCAATGCCGTCGCTAACAAAAACGGCACGGTTGTCAATACAGTCCAAGTCTCCAATATATTAATGCAATTTATCTACAGTCACAGTTTTATATAGCTTTTACAAAAGCTCGTGCTATAAAATCCAAGTTTAAACATACAGCAAAGTGAGGCCTTAACATATAAATGATCAACCACTTTACTATAGGCTTAGAAATCAAGGTCTAAGGTAACTTTTGTATTTTAATATAACAGATATGTTACATGCTTCGTTTAACCCTGGGGGGGCAAAGGCATTCAAAAGTAGTTGCCATTCCAACTCTTTTATTTCCAACAATAAAGGTTGGGGCCCCCCTCTTATTCCTAAAGTTACTGTGTCAATC
>NC_056744.1:552067014-552072014 GCF_019279795.1 Protopterus annectens
TACTAGACAAGGTGACAAAACCCACTGCAGGAAATGTGCTGGGACACATATGTGTCCATATGACACAAAGATGTTAGTCAGGAAGGCTCACATACCCAACAACAGTCTCAGCCAGCAGAACAGATGTAGATAAACACAAACAAAGGTTGTGCTAAGGCCTCTGATTGATGGCTATGGGTAACCTCCCCCCAGGCCTACACAGACAGACTACAACAGGTCAGGCAGTGGGATGTTAGTTCTGAAGGGTAAGAAGTCAAAAACTGAAATGTAGGTCAGTCAAACCTAAGACCTGTAGTACACTTGATATGCCTCTAATCAGCATAATAGGTTAGAATACAGAATGAAATGGAGTACCTGACATACCAGTACAGTCATAGCAAAGGTGTACAAGTGTCAGGTGTGCCCCCCCCAATCCTATGTAGAAATGCAGTAACAGTCTGGTGTGCCCCCCCAATCCAATGTAGACACGTAGTAACAGTCAGATGTGCCCCCCCAGTTCTATGTAAAAATGTAGTAACAGTCAAGTGTGCCCCCCCCATTACTATGTAGACACGTAGTAACACACAGGTGTGCCCCCCCAGTCCTATGTAGAAATGTAGTAACATGTATGTGTAGGTATAATAACAGTGGAGCACAGATTACCTGAGCTGGCCAAGCAGCAGGATAGATTGTAGCATGTGTACAATATGCAGGTCTGCGTGTGTTAGGTTGGTGTGTGTTGTATATTGTGTGAGAGTGTTCAGTATGTATGCATGATGAGGTTTGTCCTGGTGGCCATTGCCCAGTACTGCCAATGACAGGGGCAAGTCCTCACAACTGCAGTGCCAAACACAATGCTTCCCAGTATAACACATTCTAGCAGTAAGCCATTGTAAATGTTTGGAAGTAATATGTGTCATCATCTGAAAGATGGACATGGCATGACTGTTGGCCCAGATATACAAGCAGTACACAGGGGGAAGTACCCCAGACAGACATTGAATAATATGTAACTGTCAAATGGACACACCATTGGAATTGTACACACAGGTCTGCAGCACGTTATCTGGGCTTGTAGTAAGGAATACCGATGGCGTCTGGCCAAACAATGGCAGACCACACAGGTCATAGGAATGCTGTATTGAGAAACAGCTATGTCCCTGCACAAGCCAACATAAGTGGAATGCCCCATGCATATCTGTGAGTCAGATGCAAGTAGTGTCCATAGCACACATGCACCCAGCTCACCCAACCACCACCCACACAGGTACCTCTCGGTCTTATCCCTGCTGTTGGGAATGAGTACAATATGACCCCCACCTTTGTGTGGCAATAGCTTAAAGAATGCAGCATGCAGAGCAGGTGTCCCATGCAGGTGTGTCCCTAGCTGCACCCCTGCCAGCATCCACACACACCACTGGCTCAATAATATTGACAGAAAGTATTGGCATGAACACCTTGCACACCTACCCTGCCACCCCAGGGGAATATACTGTATTGCAGTCTGGGACTATAGGACTGACAGAAGGCAATGGCCTGTTACAGCTGGCCTGCATCACTACCAAATGGCCTACAGTCCTCTGCCAAAGGCCTCTGTCTCACCCGTATTGTCAATTTATGTTATGTCATGGACTCCCAAATAACAACATAACACAGTCCACAGAACCCATATGCAAGGCCATGTGGACAAATCACAGTAACATATCCACCATGTCCTACTGCATGAACTGTGGACCAACACCAAATTATTGCTGTGATGAGGTGATAACTATAAGGAACATATCAGATAATGTTTGCATAATGTATGGAAGAGGATAGAATAAAAGAGGGGGGTGTGGGAGCATGGGCGGCATGGAGTGCGTGAAGTCCGAAACTCGGCCCTGTGCACATACTATCCCTGGCTGTAAACACAAGAATGGATGGAAACAAACCTGCTCGTAAACCACAATGTGTAGGTGTAATGTCCAGAATTATGACCCCTGCCTGTGGGTAACCTGTGTGAATCTGTACAGCTGTGAGGTATCGACACAGCAAGATATGGCCATACTGTCATGTCGATGGGTATACAAGTATGGGATCCTCTGCCACCACTGTACAAATGTATTGAACCAGTTACACAGACCCAGTAGCAAGTTTCTGAAGCTCCCCCTCCAGAATGGCATGAGTGTGCAAGAATATGTAAGCGTTTGACCACAATACTGGACACAGCTGCATTCACCCTGTGTTCCCCAGGACATCACTGCAAGCAAATATGTCTACCTGACAGTACTTGATGACATAAAACATCACAGTGTATAACAGTACACGTCTGAATATCTCTGCTAACACCAGGACCATGTAGCAGAAGCAGCGCAGACACAATTACCTACAGTAACCCACTATCCTTTGTCCATTTTGACCCCATATTGTCAACTGATCTACAGATATCCTGCAGAAACAGTTTGCTAGTTGTAGGTGTAGAACACAAAAGTCTGCACTGGAGTACAATGTACCTGGAATGGATTCACACATTCAATACAGAAAGTCATACTGGGCACTCCCACACTTAGAGAAATGAAGGCTATGTCAGACAACAAAATACTGAAAGGTCATACTGGGCATGCTCACACACAAATAAAAATGAAGCCCATGTCTGGCAACAACAGTGGACCACACATATATGACAGTCGCAGATGTTAGTGCATACACTCCTCAGTATGCACCAGTCATGCTTTGCACACACATTGGATAGGAATGTACACATATATCCAAGGACAAAGCACTATAATATGCAGAAAGTACACATACATAGATGTGTGGAAGAGAGTGCCAGTGATAAAGAGCCTTCCATCATGAGGCCCACCCAGCAAACAGCCAATTGGTTAAAACCACATGATGTGTAAATGTCAATCACCATAGACATTTGCCTCTGAAATCCCTTAGCATCATAGAGTCTGTGGTGCTAGTGCTAACTGTGCAACATGAGTGTACAAGTCAGTAGTCATCTAGCAGTTGTATTCACATACCTGTGGAATATAAACCTGTGTGTGCCTGAGTGTGGTGTGTCTGCCTCTAGATGAATGGGTTATGGCCCATGCACACACACTGCCCTCCGCATTGCCCTACTATGGCAAGGCTGCTGATGTCTTCACCTTGAAGTACACCTTTACAGACGTAATATTCCATTGATCTCTGTGGTGTCTCTTATAACTGTGTAATGCTGTAGTGTGATGTACTAGTTAGGTAGGAGTTCTAATCCCAAATGTAGCACATGTGTGTGTTTGTTTGTGTATGGATCAATGCTTTTTAGGCCAGTCACACTCACTACAATTTTAAATGCCCTACTTTGGCATACCTGCTGATGTCATTCACTTTGAAATACACCTTTGGGAAAGGAGTAGCCCAGTAATCTCTGTGGTGCATCCTATAACTGAGTAATGCTGTAGTGTGATAAACTAATTAGGTAGGAGTTCTAATCCCAGATGTGGCAACTGTGTGTGTGTTTGTGTAAGGATCAATGCTTTTTAGGCCAGTCACCCTCACTACAATTTCAAATGCCCTACTTTGGCATGCCTGCTGATGTCATTCACTTTGAAATACACCTGTGGGAAAGTAGTAGCCCAGTAATCTAAGTGGTGCATCCTATAACTGAGTAATGCTGTAGTGTGATAAACTAGTTAGGTAGCAATTTTATTCCCAGATATGGCAAGTGTGGATGTTTGTGTGTTTGTTTGTCTGTGTAAGGAGCAATGCTTTTGAGGCCATTCATAGTCAATACAACCTCCAGTGCCCTTCTTTGGCAAGCCTACTGATGTCATTCACTTTGAAATACACCTTTGGGGAATGAGTAGCCCAGTAATCTCCATGGTGCATCATATAACAGTGTAATGCTGTAGTGTGATATACTAGTTTGGTAGGGGTTCTATTCCCAGACATGGCAAGTGTGGATGTTTATGTGTGTGTCTATGTAGGAAACAATGCTTTTGAGGCCATGCACATTTACTACAACCTCCATTGCCCTTCTTTGGCAAGCCTGCTGATGTCATTCACTTTGAAATACACCTTTGGGGATGGAGTATCCCAGTAATCTCTGTGGTGCGTCTTATAACAGCATAATGCTGTAGTGTGATATATTAGTTCAGTAGGGGTTCTGTTCCCAGATGTGGCAAGTGTGGATGTGTGTTTGTTTGTCTGTGTAGGGAGCAATTCTTGTGAGGCCATTCACAGTCAATACAACCGCCATTGCCCTTTTTTGGCAAACCTGCTGATGTCATTCACTTTGAAATGCACCTTTGGGGAAAGAGTAGCCCAGTAATCTCAGTGGCCCATGCTATACCTGCGTAATGCTGTAGTGTGATATACTAGTTAGGTAGGAGTTCTAATCCCAGACATGGCAACTGTGAGACTCTGTGTTTGTCATGTGTATCCTGTGTGGAGGTGGCTGTGAGTGTGTAACAAGTGGACTTGTGTAGCGGGTTTTGCAAACTTCTTATATGGTGGGCCTATTATATGTCACAATGTCCACCTTACAAGGATAACAGATGTCAAACAGCAGAGAGCCTGGGGTTGACAATCCATACCCCTACATGTGACATCAAGGCTTGGCAAACAATTTAGGCAACCCTTGTATTACCCAGAGAACACTCTCAACCCATGTTTTATACACAAACACACTCGGCTAGGCAACATCCGCTTTGTTGTTAGTTCCCTGCATATTTCTCACAGATAGTAACCATGGTGTGATTGCAGCAGACTACAGAGGGCATGGCATCCTGTACCATCACTACAATAGGCACATAATTGTAAACCATGCGTCTTCACTATGTTCCCCACTGGATGCCTGCAACAACTGTAGTGCCATCAAATGTAACCCACAAATGACATACCATGCCTTAAACACATGCCCTGTATGAACAGATGCCACTGTTACCAGGGAATACCTGTATTGTGCTGTCAATGTAGGTGCAGGGTCGACCTGGTGTCCATTTCCAGTTCCCACCACATGAGACCAGGAATGGCACATCTGATTATAACAATCTGTG
>NC_056744.1:552077014-552087014 GCF_019279795.1 Protopterus annectens
ACCAGATCAGTCGAGGCCTGGGTTAACAATGACCACCACTAGTACTGTTAGCCAACAGGGTGCTGGTGGAAATTGGGCTACTGTTGGCCAAAAGAGTAGAAGAGGCGGAAGGCATGGCCAAAGGCAGGAAGAGAGGAGAAAGGCTAGTACTGTGGTAGTGACGGTCGGAACTTTGAATGTTGGCAGTATGACAGGTATAGGGAGAGAGCTAGCTGATATGATGGACAGAAGGAAGGTTGGTATATTGTGTGTGCAAGAGACCAGATGGAAGGGGAGTAAGGCTAGGTGTATCGGAGGTGGGTTCAAATTGTTTTATCATGGTGTGGATGGGAGGAAAAATGGCGTAGGAGTTATCCTGAAGGAACAGTATGCTAAGAGTGTTTGGAGGTGAAAAGAGTGTCAGATAGATTGATGTTTATGAAGCTGGAAATTGATGGTGTAATGATGAATGTTGTTAGTGCATATGCTCCACAAGTTGGGTGTACGATGGATGAGAAAAAAAAATTTTGGAGTGAGTTGGATGAAGTGATGATGACTGTACCCAGGGGTGAGAGAGTGGTGATTGAAGCAGATTTCAATGGGCATGTTGGTGAAGGGAACAGAGGGGATGAGGAAGCATTTTGGTGAAGGGAACAGAGGGGATTAGGAAGTGATGGGTAGGTATGGTGTTAAAGGAATGCAGAAAGTCAGATGGTAGTGGATTTTGCGAAAAGGATGGACATGGCTGTGGTGAATACATATCTTAACAAGAGGGAGGAGCATAGGGTGACATACAAGAGTGGATGAAGATGCACACAGGTGGATTATATCTTATGTAGGAGGGCCAGTTTGAAGGAGATTGGAGACTGTAAAGTGGTGACCAGGGAAAGTGTAGTTAGGCAGCATAGGATGGTGGTTTGCAGGATGACGTTGGTGATCAAGAAGAGGAGGAGGAGGAGTGTGAGGGCAGCATCAAGGATCAAATGGTGGAAATTGAAAAAGGGTAATTGTGAGGTGGAGTTCAGGGATGAGTTAAGACAGGCACTGGATGGCAGTGAAGAGTTACCAAATAGCTGGGTAACTACAGCAGAGCTAGTAAGGGAGATGACTAGGAAGGTGCTTGGTATGACATCTGGACAGAGGAAGGACAACAAGGAGACATGGTTGTGGAATGAGGAAATACAGGAAAGTATACAAAGAAAGAGGTTGGCAAAGAAGAAGTGGGATTGTCAGAGAGATGAAGAAAGTAGACAGGAGTATAAGGAAATGAGATGCATGGCAAAGAGAGGTGGCGAAGGCTAAGGATAAGGCATATGAAGAGTTGTATGAAAGGTTGGACACTAAGGAGGGAGAAAAGGACCTGTACCGATTGGCTAGACAGAGGGACCGAGCTAGGAAAGATATGCAGCAGGTAAAGGTGATAAAGGATAATGAGGGAAACATACTCACAAGCGAGGAGAGTGTTTTGAGGAGATGGAAAGAGTACTTTGAGGGGTTGATGAATGAAGAGAATGAGAGAGAGAAAAGGTTGGATGATGTGGGGATAGTGAATCATGAAGTACAATGGATTAGCAAGGAGGAAGTAAGGATAGCTATGAAGAGGATGAAGAATGGAGAGGCTGTTGGTCCAGATGACATACCTGTGGAAGCATGGAGGTGTTTAGGTGAAATGGCAGGGGAGTTTTTAACCAGATTGTTTAATGAAATCTTGGAAAGTGAAAGGATGCCTGAGGAATGAAGAAAAAGTGTTTTGGTACCGATTTTTAAGAATAAGGGTGATGTGCAGAGCTGTAGTAACTACAGAGGGATTAAATTGATCAGTCACAGCATGAAGTTATGGGAAAGAGTAGTGGAAGCTAGGTTAAGAAGGGACGTGATGATTAGTGATCAGCAGTATGGTTTCATGCCGGGAAAGAGCACTACAGATGCGATATTTGCTCTGAGAGTGTTGATGGAGAAGTACAGAGAAGGTCAGAAGGAGTTGCATTGTGTTTTTGTAGACTTAGAGAAATCATATGACAGGGTGCCTAGAGAGGAGTTGTGTATTGTATGAGTAAGTCAGGAGAGTCAGAGAAGTATGTAAGAGTGGTACAGGATATGTACGAGGGTAGTGTGACAGTGGTGAGGTCTGTGGTGGGAGTGACAGATGCGTTTAAGGTGGAGGTGGGGTTACATCAAGGATCAGCTCTGAGCCCTTTCTTATTTGCACTGGTGATGGACAGGTTGACAGACAAGAGCATACAGGAGTCCCAGTGGACTGTGATGTTTGCAGATGACATTGTGATCTGTAGTGAAAGTAGGGAACAGGTGGAGGAGACCCTGGAGGGATGGAGATATGGTCTAGAGAGAAGAGGAATGAAGGTCAGCAGGACTAAGACAGAATATATGTGTGTGAATGAGATGGAGGATAGAGGAATGGTGAGGATGGAAGGAGTAGAGGTGGCGAAGGTGGATGAGTTTAAATGCTTGGGATCAATAGTTCAGAGTAATGGTGAGTGTAGAAGAGAGGTGAAGAAGAGAGTACAGGCAGGATGGATTCGATCGAGAAGAGTGTCAGGAGTGATTTGTGACAAACAAGTGCCAGTAAGAGTGAAAGGGAAGGTTTACAAGAGGCTAGTGAGACCAGCTATGCTATATGAGTTGGAGACAGTGGCATTGACAAAAAGGCAGGAGTTTGAGCTGGATGTGGCAGAGTTAAAGATGTTAAGATTTGCACTGGGTGTGACAAGGGGGACAGGATTAGGAATAAATATATTAGAGGGTCATCCCAGGTTGGAAGGTTTGGAGACAAAGCCAGAGAGGCAAGATTACATTTGTTTGGACGTGCTGAGGAGGGATGCTGACTATACTGGGAAAACAATGCTAAGGATGAACCTACCAGGTAACAGGAAAAGAGGAAGACCTAAGATAAGGTTTATGGATGTGGTGTGAGAGGACATGCAGGTGGTTAGTGTGGCAGAGCAAGATACAGAGGACAGGAAGAAATGGAAACAGATGATCCTCTGGGCGACCCATAATGGGAACAGCCGAAAGAAGATAATGATCAATTTTTGCTCCAAGGAGTTTTGTTTGGGTGTCAACAGAAATTTTAGTACCATTAAGGGATGTTACGGAAAAGTTCTGTTTTGCATGTTCCAAATTTTTAGGTAGGAAAAGTAGTAGCTTAGTTTTGCTCGCATTTAGCAGGAGTTGGTTGGATCGTAGCCATTTTTTCAACTGAGTGGAGTGAGTTTTGTGAAACAGATTGAAGGTTTTCTATGTTGTCAGCAGAGATGATGATGGTCAAGTCATCAGCATACTGAATAAGATTGGATTGGGGGCAGGATGAGAAAAGGTCTTTGGTAAATACTTTGAAGAGGAGCGGGCCCAGTATTGATCCTTGTGCTCCACTGTCCTAACTGCTAGAAAGTGGGAGTAGGAAGAGTTCCATCTAACAGCCTGGTGTCTATTAGTGAGGTATTCACAGAACCAGGAGGTGGAGTTTGACAAGTCTAGGTTGGAGAGTGTATGGTGAAGTATGGTATGAGATATGGTGTTGAATGCTTTCGACAGGTCCAGAAAGAGGGCTGATGCTATTTTGCTATTATCCGTGACTTGAGCAATTTTATTAGTAAAAGATACAAGAGCAGTAGCTGTGCTATGTGTGGGGCGGAAGCCATGTTGAGTTGGTGTAAGTAGGTTTTCTTGTAGCAGATGATTAAGTACTTGCTTATGGATACAGTTTTTCAGTATTTTGGAGAGAGGAGACAGTATGGCAATTGGTCTGAAATTGGTTGGCTCAGTGGAGTTTCCTCCTTTATGAAGCGGTACTACAAAAAATTTCTTCCAAATTTCAGGGATTTTGCCTTCTTTTATGGATCTATTAATCAGGATAGATATGGGGTAAGCTAGAGATATATCTGCATGTTTAAGGAATAATGGAGGAAGGTTATCAGCTGAGGGTGAACCAGGTTTTAGTTTAGTTAAGAGCAACTTGATATAAGGGGTCGGAACAGGTGATAGTGAGAATGGGAGTGAGGGTGAGAGAGGTGAATCAGAGGTGGATGAAGTTGTAGATGGATTGAAAGAGGTGCGGGTGGAGAAGTTAGTTACAGTTAAGTTTTCAGTTGTTTCAATGAAGAACTTATTAAGGAAGGTTGCTATTTCCAGAGGAGTCTTGTCAGAATAAGGTGTGGGTGGGGTAGGAGTACCAGGTGAGAGAAGTTTATTGATAGAGTTCCAGAATTTTTTAGGATTACAGTAATAGATCTTTTTATCAAGATTGATTTGTTTCTTAGCTATGTTTCTAAGTTCCCTGTAAGAGATAAGGTTGGAAGACGTATTATTGCCTTTCCAAGTTTTCCAAGCTTTATCTTGGGTCTTCATGAGTGTAAGGGTAGTTTTAGTTAGCCATGGGGGATATCTGAATTTGATGCGAGTTTTCCTAGTGGGGGCAAGGGAGTTGAAGATGGATAGAAAGGTGTTGTTGAAGTGTAGGATTGCTTCATTGAGAGTGAGATTAGAGAGAAAGGGCCAGTTTATAATAGAGAGGAGGTGATTTAGTGAGTCAGGAGAATAGCTAGATAGATCATGGGTCACTTTATATTGTTGTGCTTTATGCAGGTGTTCAGAGTTTCTGTGAACTAGTAAAGGTAGGTGGTCACCTAATGTGTCTGGTAGAGTGGTTGGATTATGGTAATGTTGGGGGTGAGATACTAGTATCCAGTCAATAAGTGAACCAGTAAAGGAAAATTTATGAAGGTGGGTAGGGGAAGAGATGAGCTGTGTCAATCCATACAGGTTGAGAGAGGTAGAAGGTGATTTTTTATTGATCTGCAGTCAGTCAATATTGACATATATACAGAGAGATCTATAAATGGCCATATATATGATGCACTATACAGATGTGTATGAATACATATATATGAATATATATGTGTATGCACATGTAGACATATATCTACATATGTATATGTATATATCCATGTCCTTGTCATGTGTAAACATTGCTGTTGTGTATATCATCCCAGATGTATCACACTGTATGTGATGCAATGGTAATATCACTAACAAGTAATACACAATTGTAGAAGTCACAGCAATTGTTCAATACTATTCAATATGTGTACTGACAGATATATTGGACAAATAACTGTCTTCATAGCTGTCATGGCGTAGTGGTTAACTGTTGTGACTATAGTGTACAGGGTCCTGGGTACAGGGTCCTGGGTTCAAGACCTGCAAGGGCTGTTTATTTTCTTGCTGGACAGAACTAGGGCTGCAGGATACAGAATGGTTAAGGCACTTTTGAGCAGCTTTAAGCATGTTTGTGCAGGTTTGTGGGAAGCTAAGCAGTGCTAACATACAGTTAAATATATGGGTCCTTACTCCGTGTAGGCTTTGCTTACCAGTGTGCAAATGTGCTTAGCTGTTATATTGCAGCAATGCTGACACTTGCTAAGCATGGCTCAGCCTTGGTAACCAGTGCTCACATCCCAGTCTGATAACATAGCAGGGTAATGACATCTGTAATAAGTCTATGTAATGCCATCTACCAAACATGCATCTATGTGCCATTATTATGGTAGCAAGGGGTGTGAGTGTCATGTCTGGGACACTCGAGTATATAGGACCTGTACATCACTCTTATCCATGTGATTGTGTTACATACAAGGGTAGTAACCCAGGTTACGTGCCGTGACACTGGCATGTAGTGTATCATGTTGTTACTACTGTTGACAGTGCTTTCCCAAGCAAGACTAGATTGCCAAATGTAGTACTGGCAACAAGCACCCCTGCATGCATAGATTGACTCTGAGGCCTCACTGTCATGTTCCTGCTGTGTGAGCTGTGTCTCAGTATATATCCCCTACTGGATAATGATCTGACATGTGGAAAGTAACTGTAGACTACTGTCTGTACAGCACATGTCAGTGAGGGCTTCCAGCATGTAGTAATGGCATACATATTGGTGGCATACATATTGGTGTCATACACCTCTGTCAACATATTCATCCTACGGCATAGCTAGTTGGCAAGCTGATGTCTGTCAGTCCCTGTACAGATGTGCAGATGGCATGTATCCAGCTTGGATATGTACAGGCAACCTATGCTTGACTGACACTGACATGTCTGGCCAGCTGTGTTATAACTGGCACAGATAGGACTAAACACCCTGTATGCACCACATGCCACAGGTACCTTCACTACTCTACCACAGTCAACAGAACATTCTTGGGTACAGGTCTCCAACACAGACACTAA
Organism: Protopterus annectens; assembly: GCF_019279795.1. Taxonomy (NCBI): domain Eukaryota; kingdom Metazoa; phylum Chordata; order Ceratodontiformes; family Protopteridae; genus Protopterus; species Protopterus annectens. The sequence continues at coordinate 552,083,237 of NC_056744.1, forward strand.
CCATGTTTTGTAATACATGTTGCATACATGTCAACTGGATCACCTCAGTGGCCATTTGCAGGAGGCACACACAGGATTGGCTGATGCATGTCACTCTCACCCTGGGGGTCACTGCAGTGGTGTCTGTAGATAGATTGCCTGCTGGCACATGACAGGTGGCATGATACCACTGTACACACATCCCCTACACTTCCCATCTCTCCATGGACAATAGGCAGGTACACACCTATGACCACCTGCAGAGATGCACCCCAATACTGACAAATGTGCACATGTGCATTACTGAGGATATCACTGTCTGTGTGTTAGTACACCTGTATTTGGAAATACCATGAGGGTCTTCACACACACTGCAACACCCATTGCCATAGTTAGATGTGGCTGCTGCTGTACCGGGCATTACATGTACCCTGTTACACTCCTCTCCCTAATGGCTATGTTGTACAAATGGGTTGATAGGCATGGGATACCCACTGAGTTCTGGCAAGTGTGTGAATGTATGTATGTGCGTAGCTCTGTAGGGTACAGCATTCCAAGGACACATACCCCTATTAGAATATGCATTGCCACACAGTATTATGGATAGTGATGTTGTTGCCCATAGGTGAGGCATGATAATGCATCACCCTACTATGTCTGTGGCTTGTGCATTAGATGCATATCCCTGTAGTGCCACTGTTGGGATGAACAATGGGTTGTATCGCAGTCATGTGTGTGATAGTGGGTATGCCAGAGTGTCATCATGGGTTCCAGTGTGTACAATATCCACAGTGGGGTGTGGGTGCTGTTTACACTGTCACTACACCATGGTTCCCCCAGTACATGTCCCATGTACCACTGTGTGGGTGACCACTGTCACCATCAACCATACAGGTAACCGATAACACAATCCAGCCCAGTTATGCTTATGCTATGTGCAGCCTACCTGTAACACATTGGACACACTCACATGTTAGTAAGCAGTGATAGGCCCAGGTCTCTTGGATGTGTGTCTGCCTGTTATGTGTCTGATAATGTGTATATGATGGTATGTCACACTATGTATTGTCCATATACAACCATTACATCCCCCATTACCATGCTGTAAATGTCTGGGGATTTTCTACATGTAACATGTAACCTGGATCACACCTCATCCTAAACACTGTGTGGTGTGTGCAATGAAAGCCACACACATCAGTAGCACTACATGCCTAGGTAGGGGTGTAGTCCCAGTGTTGCCAAGTAAGAGTGTGTGTGTATGTGGATGGATCTACATCAGGTTGCTGATTATACATGTCACAGGGGGTCACCTGTCCATGTGGCACAGGCAGTAACTGTTATACAGACCTGTGATGTGTTCAACTGTACCCAGGTTATGTCAAAGCCATGGTGTCACCACAGTGCCATACCGCTTGTGGAATCTGACTGCAGACCATCCTCCTGCTGACACATGTACACCTACAATACAAATGGATAGCATTATGGAGACCACAATCACTCAGTCTTACTAACAGCTATAATGCATCATGGCTGGACAGCTACACTACTTAACATGTAAGCATTAATAATTACTGCTGACAACATGTTACACAGCAGTACATTGGTACAATGTAGTACAGTCACCGTGTGCATCAGAACCATATTAGCCTGTCCCTGCATCGATGTTATGGATGATAGGGATGTGGCACAGGTATCATCATATGGAGAAGGTGTGTTGTTAGCGTGCCAGAGACCAAGGGTGGGCCATACATTTGACATGTGTGTGTGTGAGGGGTGTAATTAGCTGATATGGGCATGGTGATGTGGTGTATGTAGGTATGGTGTTGCCCTAGGTGTGTTTGTATAGTGTGTGGTTATGCATGCACACAGTTCTGCCATGCAGGTGCTCTATACAGGTGTTTCTTGGACAGCTGCAGACCATAACTGGCAGCGTGTGCAGTTCACCACCTCCAGCCACAGACACGTGGACTGTGCCTCCCAAGGGTTCCATGTGCACGTCCAGGTACAGGCCTCGATGTCCTACTCTCCCCTGATGATGACATATGTCCACTGGAACCAGGTCCCTCCTGGGACTGGCCAGGGCCACGTGCACATGGCCTGCTGTGGTGTGGTGTGGACAGCACCCACCCTGCAGTGCTGGGGCTGGTACTGCCACTACTGGAGTGCCTTGGTGTCCTTGCACATCCACGTCATCCGCAAGCTGTTGGTGTTTCTGGCCTATGTCCACACGGCCATTGCCTCACTCGCACCACATGTTCTAGCATGGACAAGCCATGGTTCATAAGGCCCACCATCTCACCCAACCGTCTATCCATGACCTCTGTATAATCACGGAGGGCACCTGCAAGTTCATGGAAGTTGTCGCTTACAGATGAGAGAACAGCTATCTACAGCCTCAGGCCCTGTCTGGTGTACAGTTCCATACATGCCTGCACCCCCTTGATAGTCTGAAACATGCAACTGGTGGTACCAGTTGTGGCACTTCTGTCAGGGGCATGATGACCAGCGGCCCTCCCATGAGCACCCCGGTACATCTGCCTATGTGGTGCCTTGCCGGACATCTGGCTATGCCTGGTGTGTCCAGACACAGCAGGCATAGATACCACACTCTTCTGTGCACTGCCACCAACCACCAACTGTCCCTCTGCTATGGCCACTAGTGATGGGGTATCTAAAGGCACTGTGACTGTGTGGGGTTGGGGTGGCTAACAGGGGGATGTCAAACGATGGTGCAGTTTCGGCCTCTGACAACTCCGACTGTGCCTCAACAGTCCTATCATCATCTTCAGTGTCTGTATGGGCACCAATATCAGATTGCATGCAGGAGGGACCCTGACCCACCTCACCACCTGTGGGGGAAAACAAGAAATGCACTTTAAGACCTGTACGGCATTGCATAACAGTGCACACATACACACACACACACGCACACTCACACACACACACACACACACACACACACACACACACACACACACACACACACACACACACACACACACACACACACCCTGAAATTCCACCATAATACCTACCTGACCCTGAGTTTACAGACAGTCCCACATTTATTCAAGTAGGTTCCCTATCCTGCATCACACTTGGTAACATACACTCATTAATACCACTCATTAACATATCATTCCTCTAAATGCCTAGACAAGTGATCACAAGACAAGATCTGTACTCCATTACCTCCTTGACTTGAGTGGAGTAGGTTTTACAAGGCCTCACTGTTGTCATCCAGTGTTCACCCTGGGTATGTCCGGACATCGTGAGCATGGCCCCCATATGTTAGGGGCTACTATGTTCTCTCCATAATGTCATACACTGGAGTGTCATACGTGACTATTGTTCAGTACATGCCAGATCTGCTGATCAATCAACTTATCATGTGGACAACAGTAATGTATGGATACACTCCCTGGTGTTGTCTAGTAATTCCCCTATGCATCTGTAGGGCTGCATACATGGGTAGTCATTCACCTTTCTGCTGATTCCAATTTTAAGGGTATACCTGGTGTCTAGTTCCCCTCCCAATGCATGTTCCATGCTACAGACCTTATTATACTATCAGCTGTCCTGTGATTACATATCAGACAAGTATCCCTGGTGTCTCATGTGTCAGTCCATGTCCATGTGCTGCATGTTTCTGTGAGTATGTCATGCTGCCATTCCTGCCATCATTCCACTGCTGTTGTGGCCCTCACACATATTATGGGGTTCGGTCCATATATATGTGGGCTTCATCTGCACAATACATGTGTGCCCTTCTGCAGTCCAGAGGTCAGTGTATGTA
>NC_056744.1:552091667-552132329 GCF_019279795.1 Protopterus annectens
CTTTTTTTTAAAAAGGGTGCAAAATTAGATAAGGATCTTCTACACGAATACAGAGAGGGATGGCCCTTACCCCATTTATAGTAGAAATGGGGATGGAAGAATAACAAAAGACACAGTATTTGCAGATGGGGCGAATAAACCAGAGCATGATAGTAATTTTGTTAGAGGTGACATTGAACCACTCAGAAGAAGTGAGAGAATAGCCGAAAGGGGGAGGAAACAGTCCTATCAGGGATTTTCAGCACCCCAACAGGGGTGTGAGAGGGACGAGACATCAGAACAAAGGGTGGAATTATCCCCAGAAATAGAGCTGGTGGACTTTGACCCCCCCACCCATAATCATACAGGAAGACTTTAACAAACAAATGGTTTATAGAAAGGATAATTTTACAATTTTTAATTTTACTGATTTGGTTCACACTGATGAGTATTTTGATTTATTTTCTAAAGGTTTTCATTTTGTACCTTCTCATCCCTCTAACATAACCAATACATTGATAGATTTAAAATTATTTATTAGACAATTGAATCTCACAATATTTTTTAAGGGCCAGACTAATAGTAATTTAGGACTTACTAGATCTAGCACCTTTAACCCCCTGACTCACCCGTGCCTGAAGATTTTTGAGGAAATGGTGGAGAGGGAAATTAGAAGAACTGTAAAGTGGAAGAAAGACACCCACCCTCTAAACCTTAATGTTAAAGAATTTAAATTAATTGAACATTTAAGACAGGAAAATTGCCAGGTAGATAAGGGGGGTGTGTGGCTTTGATGTACTTTTAAAATTATGACACAAGTTTGCACGAGATGTTGCAAGAAGTAGAGCAATATGAACTGGTATCATTAAATGAGATCAATTTGGCACATTCGAAAATTAGTTATTATTTATATGACCACCTGCTACAAGGCACAATTAATGAGTGGTTATATAATTATCTGCATGTGGAGAAACCAAACGTTCCGGTAATATTTGTTTTCCCCAAGACTCACAAAGGGCTAGACCCTCTTAGATTCAGGCCTATTGTTTCTGGTGCAGGAAGCATTACTGAGCCCTTAGCAAAATTTATAGATCATGTTGCGAAGAAAGTACTATCTCCTATCATGCATATCTGCAAAGATTCATGGCATTTCTTAAAAGGAATTAACCAGCGGATGTTTACTTTGGACCTTTTTATGGTAACTATTGATATTATTGAACTTTTCCCAAGTATTCCTCATTCGGTAGGACTTAGTAAGCAGCTGTATCCAAACGCTCGCTGCTAAGTCTCACTGTACAAACTAGCAATTAACCAACGAACTGCAATGCGTAAAAACAAAAAGATTTTAATGGTTAAGCGCTTTCTCTCGTGGAGGCGAGCTTCATCAGAACTACAAACATTGTACAAAACCTTTCTTAAAAATCAAAATTGGTGCCAAAAGCAGCCATTATACAGGAAATGCTTAATTTAAAGACATATACACATTTATGTAATAAAAGCTTTTAAAAATCAAAAAATATTGCTAATATATTACTAAAATGCATATGAATACATGAAACAACTAAACTTGACCCTTCAAATCTAATATATATTAGAGCTATATTTAATAGTCTAATAATAAGGCAGGCTTAATGGATATACTATCGTTTATTCCTGGTGGCAATGTAGCATCCAAATATAATTGCCACCAGAGCTCTCTATAAGCCAGATAGTTCTTTACATCACCACCTCTGGGATTTCTACTTGCTGTCTCCAAAATGGCAAATTTAAAGGTATGTGTGGAACCTAATTCATGAATATGCCTACTAAGGGCATTTTTCATATCCAATTTCCGAATGCAATATAAGTGAGAATAAATCCGTTGACGCAATTGTCGTTCTGTCTTCACAATATAATAGGAATTACACATTTGACAAATTGTGATGTAAGCAAGCATAGTCGACCTACAATTACCCTTACTAAAATGTACCTTATTTCGACCTACATTGTCTAAAATAATACTACTTTTGTCAAAAATATATGTACATTGGTTACAAGTACCACATTTAGAAGAATGCATAGCCTTATTGTGACTGGGTGCCTTCACAGTTTCCAAAATGGTTTTAAGATTCTTCCCCATTTTGTGTACAAATCTAGGTTCAGGACCCAAAATGTTCACTATAACCTGATTTGAAGTTAATATATACCAGTTTTATGCAAGATATTTTTAATAACATTGCTATATGGACCATATTCAATAACACACACTCCCTGAAATCTATCATGTCTATCAGTATTGACTTCAGTAGATAGAAGTACAGTGTCCATGGGAGTGGAAATTTTGTTATTGGCACCTAATAATGGGGTGTATTTCTTACCCCATTCCCTCAAAACATACTCTGCTGTGTCATCCAAAATTTTGATGTTGTACCCTCGATCCTTAAATAGGGCCTTAATGTATTCAATTTCATTTACCACATCAGGATATTCAGAAGTCATCCTGATGGCTCTGATACATTGCCCTTTAAAAATGTTCTTTTTCATATTGAAAGGGTGACAACTGTTGTAGTCTAAGTATGAATTAGTAAATGTATGTTTTCTATAAACAGAAGATTTAAATTTACCATTCACTAAGGAAATGTAGGTATCGAGATATGCTACTCCCACATGATTATATGTGGAAGTGAATTTAAGAAAATCACTGCTGTTGTTCACATATTTCATAAAAGATTCAAACATCTCAGTGTTACCCTTCCATAAGATATATATATCATCGAGGTAACGGGAGTAATAGGCAATATGATTGTAATATGCACTGTTGAAGACACAACTCTCCTCCCAATCAAGCATGACCAGATTTGCAAACATGGGAGCGCAAGCTGCTCCCATGGCTACTCCTCTGGTTTGCTTGAATATTTCCCCTTCGAAATATATATAGTTGTTATCCAAAACTGTACTCATAAGATCCACTAGTAAAGAAATCCTTTCCCAACTGAAATCTGTGTGTTTCCTCAGACTGTTGGAGAAAGCCTCAAGACCTTCTTCTACAGGAATACAACTAAACAGGTCTATTACATCTATGGAGCAAAAAATTATATGGTCCTGCTGAATATTCACAGGGAAGTTACGAAGAAATTCCCAGGAATCTTTGACCAAATGACCTATCTTGTTGTAAATAAATTTCAAACTATGATCTATAACTGTACCTATAGGGAAGGTTTTCGATTTACTGCCCGAAATTATAGGGCGTAAAGGAGGATTTGAATAATCCTTATGTACCTTCGGAATACCTACTATGGTGGCTAGAACGGGATGTTCCACCACCATGTAGTCATAAAGGTCCTTAGTAATTCTTTCATGTAAGAGAAATTCTTCTAAATACATCTCTATTCTCCTATAGGCTATGTTCAACTCATTGAGCGAAGAAGTGGAATAATTGCCAGAATCGTGGAGAATATTGTATATAAGAGCACTGTAGGTGGCATCAAATAAAACTATGCCTCCGCCCTTGTCCGGCTTCATAACCCTGACAGTTGAATCTGATGATAATTCACATAATATTTTCTTTTCATCATTTGACAAATTGTCCCTATGATCTATATATTTCTTTTTCCTATATATAGGTTTTTTAAGTGAGTAAATCTCCTTCATAACTCTCTTCTCAAAAACTGAAACAACAGGATCATTCGTCGGAATAAAAGTACTCTTTTTCTTCAAAGGTCTACTGGCAGTAGTCACTGGTGTGTTATTATTATCAAACATTAAGGCTAAATTAAGTTTTCTTGTGTATTTCTTAATATCTAATAAAGTATCAACTACATGAAACTTGGGGTGGGTATGAATTTTAACCCTTTTGAAAGGAGACTAAAATGTGCTGTAACCAATTGTATATTGCTGTAATTAAAGATTTTGAAACTCTTATATTCATATACAATGTCATCCGTTACAGTAATACATTCCTGGCTGTTATTAATTCTGTGAGGGACCTGCTGTACAGAGTCAACCAAACAATGCCCTATCTCTTCTTCCAATCTCTTTGCTTCGTCCACTTGCCTGTATACTTGTGTTTTGGAGGTAAATGAAAATCCTGCTCAGTATGGTCAGCATAACCAGCATCTACATGCCTGTTTTGAACTCCTCCTTGTGTTACTAACTTATCATTGCCCCACCTATAACACATATGTCTACTATATTGTTCCTTATCTCTCACTATCTTTTTGCACTTTCGATCAAAGGCTTTCTTAGCTCTTTCTTCCGCCAGGGTAAATTGTTTAAAATATAACTTCTCCCACTGACTAAAATTAAGGTCGTGTGTGATAGTGTTATCTAAATTTTCAACTTCTGTAATAAGTTTACACATTTTCATATCATTATGCTTAATTAAAAGCTTCATAAATCCAACCCCAAATGAATCAAATAACATGTTAAATTCTGTCTCAACATCAGTGTTGATATCAATACCCAGTGGGAATTTAAAAAACCTTAAACCCATTGGGACTATATTGATAGCCATACAATGATTCAGATAGGTGTTGTCAAGTTTGATAGCATTGATATTATTCAATTTTTTACCCAAAAGGTAAATGTAGTCTCTCAAAGTACCTTTGACAGCTGGGCGATTAGTTTGAGTCTTGCCAGCTGTCATATTATCAAACTTACAATCACCATTAATAAAGTCTTGTAAGGTTTTAGATTTAACATTAACTCTATGAGCTGTATTGTCAGTAAGTTGATGGTAACGTGAAGAAGAAACATCACCCGTATTAATAACAGTACCTTTGCTTTTGTTCTTCTCATTAGAAACATGTGCATAAGTGCGTATAGGCTGAGATGTTTTGGGTCGCGTACCAATGCGAGCGGATTCCTCATCGAAATTCGCAAAAGAAAAGTCAAAAGTAAAATCAGGACCGTCAGTCCTGATATGGTCAGAAGGGTCAGTTAATCCAGGTAAATCAATAGCACAACTAGCGACGGGTAAGCAGTCTTGTCCATTAGGGATATCCAATGACGATGAAGACAAAAACTCACCCGTAGCTAGACCACTTAAGTTCTTTGAACGTAAATCACTCCGTAAGGCTCTATGTTCCTTGGGTGACACACTCCGTGATGTTCTGCGTTCCAGAGGTGAAGCAGTAATAGCGAGCCCATTGCATTTAGTACCGGGAATGTTAGAAGCTGAGCTATTAACAACAGTCTGTTTGTTAAGCAGTTCCAAAATCATTGCAACCTCCCTGCGTAAGGACGATACCTCAGAACGGAGGCTGGAAATCTCCTTACTATCGTCAGGCGGGGTGACGCTGAGTGGACTGTGAGACACCGACATGACAACACCAGAATAAGCGTTACGGATCTACAAAGTAAAAGATAGTAAGCAGCTGTATCCAAACGCTCGCTGCTAAGTCTCACTGTACAAACCAGCAATTAACCAACGAACTGCAATGCGTAAAAACAAAAAGATTTTAATGGTTAAGCGCTTTCTCTCGCGGAGGCGAGCTTCATCAGAACTACAAACATTGTACAAAACCTTTCTTAAAAATCAAAATTGGCGCCAAAAGCAGCCATTATACAGGAAATGCTTAATTTAAAGACATATACACATTTATGTAATAAAAGCTTTTAAAAATCAAAAAATATTGCTAATATATTACTAAAATGCATATGAATACATGAAACAACTAAACTTGACCCTTCAAATCTAATATATATTAGAGCTATATTTAATAGTCTAATAATAAGGCAGGCTTAATGGATATACTATCGTTTATTCCTGGTGGCGATGTAGCATCCAAATATAATTGCCACCAGAGCTCTCTATAAGCCAGATAGTTCTTTACATCACCACCTCTGGGATTTCTACTTGCTGTCTCCAAAATGGCAAATTTAAAGGTATGTGTGGAACCTAATTCATGAATATGCCTACTAAGGGCATTTTTCATATCCAATTTCCGAATGCAATATAATTGAGAATAAATCCGTTGACGCAATTGTCGTTCTGTCTTCCCAATATAATAGGAATTACACATTTGACAAATTGCGATATAAACAAGCATAGTCGACCTACAACTACCCTTACTAAAATGTACCTTATTTCGACCTACATTGTCTAAAATAATACTACTTTTGTCAAAAATATATGTACATTGGTTACAAGTACCACATTTAGAAGAATGCATAGCCTTATTGTGACTGGGTGCCTTCACAGTTTCCAAAATGGTTTTAAGATTCTTCCCCATTTTGTGTACAAATCTAGGTTCAGGACCCAAAATGTTCACTATAACCTGATTTGAAGTTAATATATACCAGTTTTTATGCAAGATATTTTTAATAACATTGCTATATGGACCATATTCAATAACACACACTCCCTGAAATCTATCATGTCTATCAGTATTGACTTCAGTAGATAGAAGTACGGTGTCCATGGGAGTGGAAATTTTGTTATTGGCACCTAATAATGGGGTGTATTTCTTACCCCATTCCCTCAAAACATACTCTGCTGTGTCATCCAAAATTTTGATGTTGTACCCTCGATCCTTAAATAGGGCCTTAATGTATTCAATTTCATTTACCACATCAGGATATTCAGAAGTCATCCTGATGGCTCTGATACATTGCCCTTTAAAAATGTTCTTTTTCATATTGAAAGGGTGACAACTGTTGTAGTCTAAGTATGAATTAGTAAATGTATGTTTTCTATAAACAGAAGATTTGAATTTACCATTCACTAAGGAAATGTAGGTATCGAGATATGCTACTCCCACATGATTATATGTGGAAGTGAATTTAAGAAAATCACTGCTGTTGTTCACATATTTCATAAAAGATTCAAACATCTCAGTGTTACCCTTCCATAAGATATATATATCATCGAGGTAACGGGAGTAATAGGCAATATGATTGTAATATGCACTGTTGAAGACACAACTCTCCTCCCAATCAAGCATGACCAGATTTGCAAACATGGGAGCGCAAGCTGCTCCCATGGCTACTCCTCTGGTTTGCTTGAATATTTCCCCTTCGAAATATATATAGTTGTTATCCAAAACTGTACTCATAAGATCCACTAGTAAAGAAATCCTTTCCCAACTGAAATCTGTGTGTTTCCTCAGACTGTTGGAGAAAGCCTCAAGACCTTCTTCTACAGGAATACAACTAAACAGGTCTATTACATCTATGGAGCAAAAAATTATATGGTCCTGCTGAATATTCACAGGGAAGTTACGAAGAAATTCCCAGGAATCTTTGACCAAATGACCTATCTTGTTGTAAATAAATTTCAAACTATGATCTATAACTGTCCCTATAGGGAAGGTTTTCGATTTACTGCCCGAAATTATAGGGCGTAAAGGAGGATTTGAATAATCCTTATGTACCTTCGGAATACCTACTATGGTGGCTAGAACGGGATGTTCCACCACCATGTAGTCATAAAGGTCCTTAGTAATTCTTTCATGTAAGAGAAATTCTTCTAAATACATCTCTATTCTCCTATAGGCTATGTTCAACTCATTGAGCGAAGAAGTGGAATAATTGCCAGAATCGTGGAGAATATTGTATATAAGAGCACTGTAGGCGGTGGCATCAAATAAAACTATGCCTCCGCCCTTGTCCGGCTTCATAACCCTGACAGTTGAATCTGATGATAATTCACATAATATTTTCTTTTCATCATTTGACAAATTGTCCCTATGATCTATATATTTCTTTTTCCTATATATAGGTCTTTTAAGTGAATAAATCTCCTTCATAACTCTCTTCTCAAAAACTGAAACAACAGGATTATTCGTCGGAATAAAAGTACTCTTTTTCTTCAAAGGTCTACTGGCAGTAGTCACTGGTGTGTTATTATTATCAAACATTAAGGCTAAATTAAGTTTTCTTGTGTATTTCTTAATATCTAATAAAGTATCAACTACATGAAACTTGGGGGTGGGTATGAATTTTAACCCTTTTGAAAGGAGACTAAAATGTGCTGTAACCAATTGTATATTGCTGTAATTAAAGATTTTGAAACTCTTATATTCATATACAATGTCATCCGTTACAGTAATACATTCCTGGCTGTTATTAATTCTGTGAGGGACCTGCTGTACAGAGTCAACCAAACAATGCCCTATCTCTTCTTCCAATCTCTTTGCTTCGTCCACTTGCCTGTATACTTGTGTTTTGGAGGTAAATGAAAATCCTGCTCAGTATGGTCAGCATAACCAGCATCTACATGCCTGTTTTGAACTCCTCCTTGTGTTACTAACTTATCATTGCCCCACCTATAACACATATGTCTACTATATTGTTCCTTATCTTTCACTATCTTTTTGCACTTTCGATCAAAGGCTTCTTAGCTCTTTCTTCCGCCAGGGTAAATTGTTTAAAATATAACTTCTCCCACTGACTAAAATTAAGGTCGTGTGTGATAGTGTTATCTAAATTTTCAACTTCTGTAATAAGTTTACACATTTTCATATCATTATGCTTAATTAAAAGCTTCATAAATCCAACCCCAAATGAATCAAATAACATATTAAATTCTGTCTCAACATCAGTGTTGATATCAATACCCAGTGGGAATTTAAAAAACCTTAAACCCATTGGGACTATATTGATAGCCATACAATGATTCAGATAGGTGTTGTCAAGTTTGATAGCATTGATATTATTCAATTTTTTACCCAAAAGGTAAATGTAGTCTCTCAAAGTACCTTTGACAGCTACGATTAGTTTGAGTCTTGCCAGCTGTCATATTATCAAACTTACAATCACCATTAATAAAGTCTTGTAAGGTTTTAGATTTAACATTAACTCTATGAGCTGTATTGTCAGTAAGTTGATGGTAGCGTGAAGAAGAAACATCACCCGTATTAATAACAGTACCTTGACGTTTATTCTTCTCGTTGGAAACATGTGCATAAGTGCGTATAGGCTGTGATGTTTTGGAATTACGTGATACCAATCTTGATTCCTCATGAAATTCCCAAAAGAAAAATCGAAAGTAAAATCAGGACCATCAGTCCTGATATATTCGGAAGGGTCAGTTAATCCAGGTAAATCAATAGCACATCTAGAAGTGGGCAAGCAGTCTTGTCCGTTAGGGATATCCAAGGACGATGAAGACAAAAACTCACCCGTTACTGCACCACTTAAGTTCTTTGAGCGTGACTCGCTCCGTACTGCTCTACGTTCCTTGGGTGACTCACTCTGTAATATTCTGCGTTCAGAGGTGAAGCAGTAATGGCAGCCCATTGCATTTAGTACCGGGAACGTTAGAAGCTGAGCTATTAACAACAGTCTGTTTGTTAAGCAGTTCCAAAATCATTGCAACCTCCTGCGTGGGGCGATACCTCAGAACGGAGGCTGGAAATCTCCTTACCTATCGTCAGGAGGGGTGGCGCTGAGTGGACTGTGAGACACCCGACATGACAACACCAGAATAAGCGTTACGGATCTACAAAGTAAAAGATAGTAAGCAGCTGTATCCAAACGGCTAAGCTGCTAAGTCTCACTGTACAAACCAGCAATTAACCAATGAACTGCAATGCGTAAAAACAAAAAGATTTTAATGGTTAAAAGCGCTTTCTCTGAGGCCGAGCTTCATCAGAACTACAAACATTGTACAAAACCTTTCTTAAAATCAAAATTGAAGCCAAAAGCAGCCATTATACAAGAAATGCTTAATTTAAAGACATATACACATTTATGTAATAAAAGCTTTAAAAATCAAAAAATATTGCTAATATATTACTAAAATGCATATGAATACATGAAACAACTAAACTTGACCCTTCAAATCTAATATATATTAGAGCTATATTTAATAGTCTAATAATAAGGCAGGCTTAATGGATATACTATCGTTATTCCTGGTGGCGATGTAGCATCCAAATATAATTGCCACCAGAGCTCTCTATAAGCCAGATAGTTCTTTACATCACCACCTCTGGGATTTCTACTTGCTGTCTCCAAAATGGCAAATTTAAAGGTATGTGTGGAACCTAATTCATGAATATGCCTACTAAGGGCATTTTTCATATCAATTTCGAATGCAATATAATTGAGAATAAATCCGTTGGCGCAATTGTACGTTCTGTCTTCCCAATATAATAGAATTACACATTTGACAAATTGCGATGTAAACAAGCATAATCGACCTACAACTACCCTTACTAAAAATGTACCTTATTTAGACCTACATTGTCTAAAATAATACTACTTTTGTCAAAAATATATGTACATTGGTTACAAGTACCACATTTAGAAGAATGCATAGCCTTATTGTGACTGGGTGCCTTCACAGTTTCCAAAATGGTTTTAAGATTCTTCCCCATTTTGTGTACAAATCTAGGTTCAGGACCCAAAATGTTCACTATAACCTGATTTGAAGTTAATATATACCAGTTTTTATGCAAGATATTTTTTAATAACATTGCTATATGGACCATATTCAATAACACACACTCCCTGAAATCTATCATGTCTATCAGTATTGACTTCAGTAGATAGAAATGCGGTGTCCATGGGGTGGAAATTTTGTTATTGGCACCTAATAATGGGGTGTATTTCTTACCCCATTCCTCAAAACTTATACTCTGCTGTGTCATCCAAAATTTTGATGTTGTACTCTCGATCCTTAAATAGGGCCTTAATGTATTCAATTTCATTTACCACATCAGGATATTCAGAAGTCATCCTGATGGCTCTGATACATTGCCCTTTAAAATGTTCTTTTCATATTGAAGGGTGACAACTGTTGTAGTCTAAGTATGAATTAGTAAATGTATGTTTTCTATAAACAGAAGATTTGAATTTACCATTCACTAAGGAAATGTAGGTATCGAGATATGCTACTCCCACATGATTATATGTGAGTGAATTTAAGAAAATCACTGCTGTTGTTCACATATTTCATAAAAGATTCAAACATCTCAGTGTTACCCCTTCCATAAGATATATATATCATCGGTACTTGGGAGTAATAGGCAATATGATTGTAATATGCACTGTTGAAGACACAACTCTCCTCCCAATCAAGCATGACCAGATTTGCAAACATGGGAGCGCAAGCTGCTCCCATGGCTACTCCTCTGGTTTGCTTGAATATTTCCCGAAATATATAGTTGTTATCCAAAACTGTACTCATAAGATCCACTAGTAAAGAAATCCTTTCCCAACTGAAATCTGTGTGTTTCCTCAGACTGTTGGAGAAAGCCTCAAGACAACTTCTTCTACAGGAATACAACTAAACAGGTCTATTACATCTATGGAGCAAAAATTATATGGTCCTGCTGAATATTCACAGGGGAAGTTCTGAAGAAATTGCCAGGAATCTTTGACCAAATGACCTATCTTGTTGTAAATAAATTTCAAACTATGATCTATAACTGTACCTATAGGGAAGGTTTTCGATTTACTGCCCGAAATTATAGGGCGTAAAGGAGGATTTGAATAATCCTTATGTACCTTCAGAATACCTACTATGGTGGCTAGAACGGGATGTTCCACCACCATGTAGTCATAAAGGTCCTTAGTAATTCTTTCATGTAAGAGAAATTCTTCTAAATACATCTCTATTCTCCTATAGGCTATGTTCAACTCATTGAGCGAAGAAGTGGAATAATTGCCAGAATCGTGGAGAATATTGTATATAAGAGCACTGTAGGCGGTGGCATCAAATAAAACTATGCCTCCACCCTTGTCCGGCTTCATAACCCTGACAGTTGAATCTGATGATAATTCACATAATATTTTCTTTTCATCATTTGACAAATTGTCCCTATGATCTATATATTTCTTTTTCCTATATATAGGTCTTTTAAGTGAATAAATCTCCTTCATAACTCTCTTCTCAAAAACTGAAACAACAGGATTATTAAATTGAATAAAAGTACTCTTTTTCTTCAAAGGTCTACTGGCAGTAGTCACTGGTGTGTTATTATTATTAAACATTAAGGCTAAATTAAGTTTTCTTGTGTATTTCTTAATATCTAATAAAGTATCAACTACATGAAACTTGGGGGTGGGTATGAATTTTAGCCCTTTGAAAGGAGACTAAAATGTGCTGTAACCAATTGTATATTGCTGTAATTAAAGATTTTGAAACTCTTATATTCATATACAATGTCATCCGTTACAGTAATACATTCCTGGCTGTTATTAATTCTGTGAGGGACCTGCTGTACAGAGTCAACCAAACAATGCCCTATCTCTTCTTCCAATCTCTTTGCTTCGTCCACTTGCCTGTATACTTGTGTTTTGGAGGTAAATGAAAATCCTGCTCAGTATGGTCAGCATAACCAGCATCTACATGCCTGTTTTGAACTCCTCCTTGTGTTACTAACTTATCATTGCCCCACCTATAACACATATGTCTGCTATATTGTTCCTTATCTCTCACTATCTTTTTGCACTTTCGATCAAAGGCTTTCTTAGCTCTTTCTTCTGCCAGGGTAAATTGTTTAAAATATAACTTCTCCCACTGACTAAAATTAAGGTCGTGTGTGATAGTGTTATCTAAATTTTCAACTTCTGTAAAAAGTTTACACATTTTCATATCATTATGCTTAATTAAAAGCTTCATAAATCCAACCCCAAATGAATCAAATAACATGTTAAATTCTGTCTCAACATCAGTGTTGATATCAATACCCAGTGGGAATTTAAAAAACCTTAAACCCATTGGGACTATATTGATAGCCATACAATGATTCAGATAGGTGTTGTCAAGTTTGATAGCATTGATATTATTCAATTTTTTACCCAAAAGGTAAATGTAGTCTCTCAAAGTACCTTTGACAGCTGGGCGATTAGTTTGAGTCTTGCCAGCTGTCATATTATCAAACTTACAATCACCATTAATAAAGTCTTGTAAGGTTTTAGATTTAACATTAACTCTATGAGCTGTATTGTCAGTAAGTTGATGGTAGCGTGAAGAAGAAACATCACCATATTAATAACAGTACCTTTGCTTTTGTTCTTCTCATTAGAAACATGTGCATAAGATGCATTATAGGCTGAGATGTTTTGAATCGCGTCTACCAATCTTGGCGGATTCCTCATCGAAATTCGCAAAAGAAAAGTCAAAAGTAAAATCAGGACCGTCAGTCCAGATATGGTCAGAAGGGTCAGTTAATCCAGGTAAATCAATAGCACAACTAGCGACGGGTAAGCAGTCTTGTCCATTAGGGATTTCCAATGATGATGAAGACAAAAACTCACCCGTAGCTAGACCACTTAAGTTCTTTGAACGTAAATCACTCCGTAAGGCTCTACGTTCCTTGGGTGACACACTCCATGATGTTCTGCGTTCCAGAGGTGAAGCAGTAATAGTGAGCCCATTGCATTTAGTACCGGGAACGTTAGAAGCTGAGCTATTAACAACAGTCTGTTTGTTAAGCAGTTCCAAAATCATTGCAACCTCCTGCGTGGGGCCGATGCACTCAGAGCGGAGGCTGGAAATCTCCTTACTATAGAAGGTAGGCGGTGGCTAGTGGACTGTGAGACACCGACATGACAACACCAGAATAAGCGTTACGGATCTACAAAGTAAAAGATAGTAAGCAGCTGTATCCAAACGCTCGCGGAAGAAAGAGCTAAGAAAGCCTTTGATCGAAAGTGCAAAAAGATAGTGAGAGATAAGGAACAATATAGCAGACATATGTGTTATAGGTGGGGCAATGATAAGTTAGTAACACAAGGAGGAGTTCAAAACAGGCATGTAGATTCTGGTTATGCTGACCATACTGAGCAGGATTTTCATTTACCTCCAAAACACAAGTATACAGGCAAATTAGATGAAGCAAAGAGTTTGGAAGAAGAGATAGGGCATTGTTTGGTTGACTCTGTACAGCAGGTCCCTCACAGAATTAATAACAGCCAGGAATGTATTACTGTAACGGATGACATTGTATATGAATATAAGAGTTTCAAAATCTTTAATTACAGCAATATACAATTGGTTACAGCACATTTTAGTCTCCTTTCAAAAGGGTTAAAATTCATACCCACCCCCAAGTTTCATGTAGTTGATACTTTATTAGATATTAAGAAATACACAAGAAAACTTAATTTAGCCTTAATGTTTAATAATAATAACACACCAGTGACTACTGCCAGTAGACCTTTGAAGAAAAAGAGTACTTTTATTCCGACGAATAATCCTGTTGTTTCAGTTTTTGAGAAGAGAGTTATGAAGGAGATTTACTCACTTAAAAAACCTATATATAGGAAAAAGAAATATATAGATCATAGGGACAATTTGTCAAATGATGAAAAGAAAATATTATGTGAATTATCATCAGATTCAACTGTCAGGGTTATGAAGCCGGACAAGGGCGGAGGCATTGTTTTATTTGATGCCACCGCCTATAGTGCCCTTATATACAATATTCTCCATGATTCTGGCAATTATTCCACTTCTTCGCTCAATGAGTTGAACATAGCCTATAGGAGAATAGAGATGTATTTAGAAGAATTTCTCTTACATGAAAGAATTACTAAGGACCTTTATGATTACATGGTGGTGGAACACCCCGTTCTAGCCACCATAGTGGGTATTCCGAAGGTACATAAGGATTATTCAAATCCTTCTTTACGCCCTATAATTTCGGGCAGTAAATCGAAAACCTTTCCTATAGGTACAGTTATAGATCATAGTTTGAAATTTATTTACAACAAGATAGGTCATTTGGTCAAAGATTCCTGGGAATTTCTTCGTAACTTCCCTGTGAATATTCAGCAGGATAATATAATTTTTTGCTCCATAGATGTAATAGACCTGTTTAGTTGTATTCCTGTAGAAGAAGGTCTTGAGGCTTTCTCCAACAGTCTGAGGAAACACACAGATTTCAGTTGGGAAAGGATTTCTTTACTAGTGGATCTTATGAGTATCGTTTTGGATAACAACTATATATATTTCGAAGGGGAAATATTCAAGCAAACCAGAGGAGTAGCCATGGGAGCAGCTTGCGCTCCCATGTTTGCAAATCTGGTCATGCTTGATTGGGAGGAGAGTTGTGTTTTCAACAGTGCATATTACAAACATATTGCCTATTACTCCCGTTACCTCGACGATATATATATCTTATGGAAAGGTAACACTGAGATGTTTGAATCTTTTATGAAATATGTGAATAACAGCAGTGATTTTCTTAAATTTACTTCCACACACAATCATGTGGGAGTAGCATATCTCGATACCTACATTTCCTTAGTGAATGGTAAATTTAAATCTTCTGTTTATAGAAAACATACATTTACTAATTCATACTTAGACTACAATAGCTGTCACCCTTTTAATATGAAAAAGAACATTTTTAAAGGGCAATGTATCAGAGCCATCAGGATGACTTCTGAATATCCTGATGTGGTAAATGAAATTGAATACATCAAGGCCCTATTTAAGGATCGAGGGTACAACATTAAAATTTTGGATGACACAGCAGAGTATGTTTTGAGTGAATGGGGTAAGAAATACACCCCATTATTAGGTGCCAATAATAAAATTTTTCCAGTCCCATGGACACTGTACTTCTATCTACTGAAGTCAATATTGATAGACAAGATAGATTTCAGGGAGTGTGTGTTATTGAATATGGTCCATATAGCAATGTTATTAAAAATATCTTGCATAAAAACTGGTATATATTAACTTCAAATCAGGTTATAGTGAACATTTTGGGTCCTGAACCTAGATTTGTACACAAAATGGGGAAGAATCTTAAAACCATTTTGGAAACTGTGAAGGCACCCAGTCACAATAAGGCTATGCATTCTTCTAAATGTGGTACTTGTAACCAATGTGCATATATTTTTGACAAAAGTAGTATTATTTTAGACAATGTAGGTCGAAATAAGGTACATTTTAGTAAGGGTAATTGTAGGTCGACTATGCTTGTTTACATCGCAATTTGTCAAATGTGTAATTCCTATTATATTGGGAAGACAGAACGACAATTGCGTCAACGGATTTATTCTCACTTATATTGCATTCGGAAATTGGATATGAAAAATGCCCTTAGTAGGCATATTCATGAATTAGGTTCCACACACACCTTTAAATTTGCCATTTTGGAGACAGTAAGTAGAAATCCCAGAGGAGGTGATGTAAAGAACTATCTGGCTTATAGAGAGCTCTGGTGGCAATTATATTTGGATGCTACATCGCCACCAGGAATAAACGATAGTATATCGATTAAGCCTGCCTTATTATTAGACTACTAAATATAGCTCTAATATATATTAGATTTGAAGGGTCAAGTATAGATGTTTCATTTATTCATATGCATTTTAGTAACATATTAGCAATATTTTTGATTTTTAAAAGCTTTTATTACATAAATGTGTATATGTCTTTAAATTAAGCATTTCCTGTATAATGGATGTTTTTGGCGCCAATTTTGATTTTTAAGAAAGGTTTTGTACAATGTTTGTAGTTCTGATGAAGCTCGCCTCCGCGAGAGAAAGCGCTTAACCATTAAAATCTTTTTGTTTTTACGCATTGCAGTTCATTGGTTAATTGCTGGTTTGTACAGTGAGACTTAGCAGCGAGCGTTTGGATACAGCTGCCCACTATCTTTTACTATGACAATGTAGGCACACGTGCCTTGAGAGTACTGCAAGGCTCCACCAGATGTGTCCAAGCACCGGACCCATGATTTCAGCATCCCAAACACACGCTCTATGATGATTCTGGTTTGTGCTTGTGCCTCATTATGGCGTTCTTGCATGGGTGTGTGTGCATTTCTGATGGGAGTCATCATCCATGGCTCCAGTGCATAGCCAGCATCCCCCACAAGGTGGCCATGTGGGATGTACCCCCTGACAAATACCTGATTCAGCTATGAGGCATGCCAGATATGGGAGTCATGGTAGCTTCCAGGGCTGCCAGCACGCACATCCATGATAATGCCCTGAGCATTGCACACAACCTGGCAGTTGATGAAGTGGAATCCCTTGTGGTTTATGTAGCGCCTACCATGCTCACTGGGTAGTGACTTGATTTGTATGTGCGTGCAGTCTATCACACCCAGTACCTCACGGTAGTGTGCCACATGGTGGAAGTGACGCATATTGCCAGCCAACTCCTCCTGAGTTTGGGGGAAGTATATATGCTCATAGGCATGTGGTAACATGGCATCCAGGAACTGGTGTAGTACCCTGGATGCCGATGCCTGTGAGATCCCCATTATATCTCCAGTTGGCCTTTGAAAGGTACCTGTGGCTAGTATTCACATGCTTACACATACCTTTGTGTCCACTGGGATGGGTTCCCCTCTATTTCTGGCTCTCAGGCGTGGCCGGCACAGCTCCACTATTTGCTGTAAGATGTCCCTGTCCACCCTGTAATGCTCTACTATCTTCAGATCATGTAGCCCCTGGTAGGTTACCCTTGGTCTGAACACTCTTCTCCTCCTCCGGAGCCTGCGGTGGTTGTCGGCATCATCCTCCCCAACACCGTCAGTCTCTAACACATGCTGATGAATCACAGCTATGGCAGCTCCCAACATGTACATTTTAAAAGTTCCCCGTGTGTTTACACCTATGGTGCAGTGTTTGGGAATTCACAGGTGTGTGTAGGGTGCTTTCACACTTTATACTATTGTGCTGTGAACACCGATGATGTCATAGGGTGCGTATGTACGATCGTAGCTACAGGGTATCTTATGTGTTTTACTACCGGAACTACTATTGTGGTGCCTTTGGTGTTGAATTACATTTGGCTGCCGTGGATTACCTCTTGACCTTCCCTTTACATTTCTGCACATTCCACCTACCATTTTCTGGCATGCATCCAGCAGCCTGCTTTCATTTGTACTTTCCTAGACCTGGCATATCTTGCGTAATGTGTGCTATTGCTGGTTTACTGTCAGTTTGCTTTGCTCTGCTATGACAGATCTCCTATCTTTGCAATCCAATGCCTCCCCTCCTTTCTTTGCATTCTGATGCCTCCCCTATCCTGTTTTGCAAGTTTCTGTGAGCAGACTTGACAGCTGCCATCATTTGGCCACCGTGAGTTGATTGGTGTTGATTGCTCATTAGTACGCCAATTACCCTACTTTGGCATTTCCTTCTTTTCTTCCCCTGACCTTCCTGTTTGTGCTATTGTTCACACCGTGTGCATCCGCTTACTGGGTTTCGGGCACATTTTCATCCCCGTACACATGCACTTTTGGGCACCATGTGTGCTCTCAACTAAACGATTCTATACCTTCCTCCCCACCCCTGTCCTGCAGCTTTGCTTAGCAATGGCCAGGCCAGTTTGCATTGCTCCAATGTGCTTGCTGCTACGGTGGCACACCCCTCTGCTAATGTCATGTATCTCCTCTGAGCCACTCCTCGGTATTATAGCGCTACACCGTATGGTTCAACCTTCATCCGGCGGAACATTTGCGATTCAGTATTATCTGCTGCATTTGCATGGCATTGACTACTAATTCATAGTTACCATGCCGAACACTGTTGCAGGCCCTTAGCAACCCTTGCACCTTGGTCGTGGTGTTCCATGTATACCATTGTGTATTATGGTGTAAACCTGATTTGTATTACATTGCGATTTTATGACATTTTTATATATTTTCTTTATGTTCCAGTTTGCGCACACATGCCCTGCGGTTGTACTGTGCGTTACTGTGGACATGACATTAAATGTTGTTTTTTAGGTGTTGTGCATCTTTTCTTATGCCATTGGCTGTGTATTTAGCCATTGGCATATGTTAACTTTGTAATACATGAGTCTGGTCCACTTCCAAATCTCCGATGTTCTGTTGGGGAAAATGTAAACCGTGTTTTTTTGGTTTACATTTCCTTGGGCTTATGCTACACCTGCACCACTTCATGAATCGCTATATGCCTTCATTTGCATGGTGCAACACTGCGCATGGGGTGATTAGCATACCTATGCCAAGGGCTGCGCAGTTCTGGCATACGTCGGTAGTGCATGTGGTATTGGATCGTACCTGAATCGCTCAATGGCCATATTTGGCATTATTCCACCTACGCTACGCCTGCGCCTGGCACAAGCTTCATGAATCCTGGGGTTGGTCTAAATCACTTACCTGTAGAGCCTAAAAACATGTACAGCATGGCATAATAAACATGATATACAGATTAACAGAATAAACTATAACATTTATATGTTTGATGATACACTACTCAATTTTATACATTTTTGATGTTGTGAGATTTGATGTTATGAGTTTTAGATTGCTTTGAATTTTCGATCTTATGGTCTCACTGGTTTGAAATTAGATGTTATGAGTTTTCATCATTTTGAAGTGAAACCATATGTATAGGTTGGTTCATAGGTTCATAGGTGTGTACTAGGCTAATGGCCCTGGAGCCTTTATAAGCCTAGCCCATAGGATTACCCTGGCATCATGCCACCCAACCTTAGTTCTTAGTGCGTCTGACGAGTAGAGCCACTGGAGTAATCCCTGGGGTGAATTTTCTATTTCCCATCCACTCATCAAGATTTGTCTTGAAGAGGGCCAGTGAGGTGCTTTACTTGACATGTATGGGAACTCTATTCCAGAGCATAGGCAGTCTCTGAGTTATGAACCTGTCCCTTCAGCATGTCCTGTTGATTGTGGTAATGATGTTGAGGTCTCTGGAGCATGGAGGGATTGGGATTTCTTTAAATGTAGCATTTCTAACAGAGCTGGGACAGACATGGCTTTGTAAGTCAAGCAGAGATCGTCTCTAAGTAGGCAATATGAGACAGAGAATACTTGGATTTTTTTATTGAGTCTGTCCATACAAGACAAGTGTTTAAGGCCTAGGATCCTCCTTCTGAGGTACTTTTGTGACATCTCCAGTTGTTGCAGGTGTCTAGTGAGGTACATGCCAAATGGGTCATTGTACCCAATGATTGGCCTAATAAGGGAAGACTAGAGTGAGACATTGACCTCTTTCTTCCTGGATGCAAAACCCTTAGTAATAAAATATGCCACATAGAAGGACTTTCTGACCACAGTGGCAACGTGGTGGTCAAAAGAGAGGTTGCTGTCAACCTGTGTTCCCAGATCTCTTATAACTCCTTCTGTATTCAGTGGACTACCATCAATATGGTAATTCAAGGGAACTGGGGTTTTCCCAAAGGGGATGAAGACACATTTTTTTGGCATTGAGCTTAAGGCCATGGTTCTGACACCAGTCATTGGTGTCATTGAGGTCTTTCTGTAGGATGTCAACATCACTTGGGGAGTTGTTAATAGCTCCCAACTTGCAATCATCTGCAATCTTTGTCAGCCAGAGTCCCTTTGTGTTGGCCTGGACTTCAGAGATGTAGATACCAAACAGGAGAGGACCCAGGACCGAACCCTGTCAGACTCTACTCATGACTGGTCAGCAGTCTGAGTTGGAGTCAGCTACTTTCACACTGTGGGTTCTATTTGTGAGCCAGTTTGCAACCCACCTAATGATATAGGGGTTGATGCCTAGCTTAGTAAGTTTTTCTATGATTCCTGAGTGGGGAATGGTATCAAAGGCCTTGGCCAGTTCAAGGTAGGCTGTATGAACCACATTACCTTCATCCACAGCTCTGGTGACTGACTCAAAGAAGTCGACCAAGTTGAGCAGGCATGATCTACCTTTCACAAAACCAAACTATGTAGGATACAAAGTTTGGAGATTCCCTATATCCTTGTTTATTAGGTCCATGATGATGCTTTCCACAGCTTTGCATAAA
This sequence comes from Protopterus annectens, assembly GCF_019279795.1. Lineage (NCBI taxonomy): Eukaryota > Metazoa > Chordata > Ceratodontiformes > Protopteridae > Protopterus > Protopterus annectens. The sequence continues at coordinate 552,112,303 of NC_056744.1, forward strand.
AGATTCATCAGGCTAATGCGGCGATAGTTCCCGTGGTCTGTAGTCACTCCTCCTTTGTGAAGGGGGATGACTGTAGCAGTGTGCCATTCAGTAGGGAAAAATCCTGAGGTAAGGCTGTGATTGAACAGGGCACACAGGTGAGGCACCAGTTCACTCTGTAGTGCATGTAGAACACAGCCAGGGGTACTGTCAGGTCCCATAGAAGCTGTATTCTTGGCCTTGGACAGTGCCGTTTTAACCTGTGCGGCAGTAATACTGGGTGCCTGGCAATCTACTGGTATTGTGATTGGTCCTTTGGGGGGAAAGTTAGCACTGAATCTGTCCACCTGTATATTTGCAATATCTGTTGGCTCAGTATACAAGGTTCCATTGTGCAGTAGCTCAAAGCAAATCTGGGTATTGCCATGGAGATTCTTTACATAACTATAGAAGCCTTGTGGTTGACTTTACTATCTGCTGCAATTCTGTTTTCATAGCTAGCTTTAGAGGATTTGATGAGGGATCTCAATCATTTGCTGAGGCTGATAAGGGAGTTTTTCCAGTCTTGGGACTTCACCTTAGTCTGCATCAGTTTCCTCCTTCTGTTGTAGAGTTTGTTTATGGCAGGGGACTACAAGATTGGCTTCCTTTTTTTGAGGAGAGCATCTTAGTTCTATTGGGTATGGCGAGATACATGCATTTGTGTACGTGTTTGTACAGTGCATTGGTGTATGATTTGGTGGTCATGCAACTATTCTCCATTTGCATGGGTACTGTGAAGTTAGCCACCTCTGTTTTTAGGAGCCCAAAGTTAGCTTTGGAGAAGTTTTTCATGGTGTTTACCTTTGTTGGGGGGGTGTGGATTTCCAAGGTGATTAGCTTGCAATCAGATCTAACCAGGGAGGAGTTGACTATTGGTGTAGAGCAACAGTTGCCCATGTTAGTAATGACCAGGTCAAGGATGTTGCTACCTCTATTGGGGGTAATAATGAGCTGGTCTAGTGTATTGGAATTAATGAATTCCAGAAAGCGTTGGGCAAGTGTATTACTACATGAGTAGTTTTCCCAGTTAATGGAGGGTAGTTGAAGTTGCCCAGTATGAGAGTTTTAGGTTGGACCCTAATATTCTCCAGGGTGCTTAGGAATGTGGAGTGTGGATCTTGGGACATGGTTGGGGACATATAGCAGACTACTACCTGAATTGCTGTCTTACCCAATGTTAGCTGCACCTGATGTATCGCAGATACATTATGTTGGGCTACCAGTCTGGAGGTGTGTGCATCCTTTATGAATTTGGAAACACCACCGCCCTTGGAGCTTCGGTCCAAGTTCTGGGGCCAAAAGGTGTGGAATGAGTTGTAGCCTGGTAGTGCGGGGGTGCTTTCTGCTGCCTTGAACCAGGTCTCTGTTACAGCACAAATGTCGATGTTCTCCATTTTAAGGAGTACTTCTAGTGAGTGCATTTTGAGATTTAGACTTCTAGCATTGAGCAGCATGACACTCAGATTGCATTTGTTTGTAGTTGTTATGGTGGTAATTTGGTCTTTGGAACACCACCTAAAAAGACACTATAGGGGTGGCAAGAGCCTTGGCCAGTATCTGGAAGCCAAGGGGTGACAGATGCAGGCCATCTCTGACAAAGCATCGAAGTCTGTCAGTCATGTCATCCCAGGTGGACAGATACTGGATCCCCTTAGAATGAGACCAGAAACTTAGCCAATTGTTGAAATCAATCATTTTGATGCTTGTACTGTGGTATCATTCTGGGTGATGGTAGGATGCTGCTCAGGGCTAGGGTCATACTCGCCTGGGCTACATAATCTGAGAGCTCCTCTATGTCTCTTTTCATTTAGTCCAACGAGGTATGTCTCAGGTTATTCACACCCACATGTACAATGACAGAGTCATATTTGTACAATAGTATTACTCCAGTCCAGTGTTCCAAATGAAACCACCAAAGGTGTCACGATAAAATCAGTTTTAATATTCCACAGGAATGAGTGATTTTGTCTGTCTATATCCAAAGACTTCTTATTCAAATACAAACTGCAAACACACACCTTATATCCATGTAATTAATCACCTGACCCACTTAATAAATGCTTCCCCTCATTTGCATTAAAGGTATACACATCACAATGTATAAGAACAAACAATAACTTGCATATATACATATAAACAACATTTAAATTTTAAGGATAATAGCTAAAAAGTCATAAAAAGTTATACATTGTAAGACTTCAATTTAAGAATGCAAGTAATGCTTGCATAGTCATTTAATCCAGGTGGATTAAAGGCTGCCAGCCAAATTTGCCATTTTAATTCATGTACCTCATGTATATCCTTCCATGGTCCCCCCCTAGGATTCTTTTCCACAATTTCTAAGCCAGCAAACACAAACTTGTGACCAGCATGTTGACTCACTTGTTTTGCCAGAGCATTATTATCTTTTAAATGCTTAATGTCCAGCTTGTGCTCGTATATGCGCTCCCTAAATCGCCTTTGGGTTTTGCCCACATAGAATCCCGGGCAACAAGTACGTAGGGCCACAGATACTAAGCCCTTTGTATTGCAATTGCAATACAGCTTAGGTTTCAAAACTTTTTCATTAATATTGAAAGTGTCGCCCTCAACCTTATAACTTTTTATGACTTTTTAGCTATTATTCTTAAAATTTTAATGTTGTTTATATGTATACATGCAAGCTATTGTTTGTTTTTATACATTGTGATGTGTATACCTTTATTGCAAATGAGGGGAAGCATTTATTAAGTGGGTCAGGTGATTAATTACATGGATATAAGGTGTGTGTTTGCAGTTTGCATTTGAATCTGAAGAAGTTTTTGGATATAGACAGACGAAATCACTCATTCTGTGGAATAATACAATTGTTTTTATTGTGACACCTTTGGTGATTTCATTTGGAACATTGGACTGGAGTAACACTATTGTTTGATTATCTGGTTCTTAGTTTATGGTGTTTGGTTCTTCAACTGGTCCAGGTGCTTCCAGTATGATTCCACTTCCTACACAACCTGGAGGGATTGGCTCGGACATTCGTTTTCTGACCCAAGTTATTCAACAACTATCACAGCAGGTCACCCAACTTACCAACGGACTTTTTCAGTTTAAGAGCTTAAATAATCTGGGTGATGAGGAAAATCGCAATGGGCAGAGCACCCCCCCCCCCATTCTACAATGCTTTTTTAATGGTGAAAGTGGTGCTCATGGAGAAGATGGATGGCTTTACAAGGTAACCATGACTGCACTGACAATATTTCTGCATGGCTCAATAAACCATCTGGGCATATTGCCGCTACTAATTCTAACTCCAACAATGACAATAATGTTACTTTCAGTAAATCTCTTGATGTGTTTGAGAATAAGATCAGCAAATTCAGAAAACTACTCATAGAAAATGAATACATCCGTGAATGTATTAAAAAATAACCAGGTACCGAAGGGTCTGAGGTCGTGGAAGTTCCCTAATGGTTTGGTCCATAATTCACTTGAACATAAGGAATTCCTGCAGCTATTTGATCGGCAGGGATGCGAACTAATGGAGATGATGATCAAGCACAATGTTAAAGAGCTGAATTCCTTACTTACTGAAATAGTTGGTTTGGGAAAAAGAATTAAGGATGATTTGCTTTTTTCCCATTGTGGTGACAAATACAAGAAAATTTTAGAGAAAGCAGACAGAATCTCCAATGAAGTCAAGACCAGGAAGTTGAAGAAATTAGCTTGTGATAGGGTAGATTACGAGATTATGATTGAATGGGAGATATTAATATTAAAGTGTCCCTTTTTTGACAGGTTCCCAGCTGTATTGTGTGGCTATTTTATATTTTTGCATCACATTTTTGGTCCATTTTTCATAAAATTGTGTTTTTTTTAGCAAATTAGTGACCAATCATTAAAGACTGAAGTTAGAAAATAATGACAGACATTTGAGTTTCAGATTTTATACCCTTCAGAAAATTCATACTAATGCAAGACCTATTCTATTATCTTTCTAAGTTTATTAGAGCAATATTTAAAAATTGTCCTTATTTTTGGGCCTTTGTCCCACTTCAGTGTATGGCTTTGTCCAGATTTCTTGCTCTGAGGTTGAGAGGTATGACAAATGTGTCAGGGCCATCACAGTCAGCCAGAGACATTTCAAATTGTGACATACTTGTTGCACCCCACTCCCCCATGTAGTGACTCTGGATGTGTCCAAGCAAGGCAAGGAGTAGTTATGCAGTGTAAATGTGCAGTGTGTCCCCCCATCCAAGGTAGACACAAGTACTACAGTGGCTTTTCATCTGTCCCTGATTTTGCAGAATGGTCTGGTTTCTGTCATATTTTTGTACTGTTGATTTATGCTTATTACTCAGAAAGTGCCTGTTGCTCTCTGTTTAAGTAGCAATGCGTTAATGACCATAAGGTAAGCTTGTCTGAGATCGTAAGATGCAAGTAAGCTTTAATAAGCATACTGTTAAAGAATTGCCAACATTGAAAGCCTTTCTGTTGTGGCCATGCAGAGAATACTTAACTAGATAATGAATAAGTCTTGGGTATTGAAGGACAGGATTACATTCTTTTAAAAAGCTCACACTTGTTGGAGACTTCCAGTCATCTCTACAGGCTTTACCCATAAACTAAACAGAATGCCAATCATGTGTGGTCCATAACCTGTACAGTAATTCTTTAAGCAATGTATCTTGAGGTTGTTTTTTGTTTGCTTTTCATTTTTTACTTTGATCATGTTTTCCCCGTGAAACAAGTAGATAGTTGTCAGGCAGCAGGTCTTTTTTGGATAAGAAACATTTTTACAAGTGGGGGCATCACAGAGATTTCTACTTTCAGCATGTTACTTGGTACTTTAATAAAGCTGAATATAAATTATAATTAGAACTGCAGTGCAAGGAGAAGTGGTTTGAGTTGAGTGCTGCTTGTTTTTTCTTATACTTGATTTTGACTGGCATTCCAGTAATGTATTTAAAAAGTAATTTATTTTTTCATGCCTCACAACCTTTTGTTTCCATCTAGATATTAAGTAAGCTGTCATGCAGCCAATGCATTGAAATATTTTTATTCTTCTACACTTATTTTTGTCTTGATTGGACTCTCATAATGATGGTTTGGCACACAGGGCAGCTTATTTAATTAAAGTTAGTTTTTGTGGTTTTGAGCATAACTCCTCCCCTTTCTAGTTGGCTGCACCCCTTCCCCTTGACCCCACCCATTCAGCTGTCTCCTGCAGCCCCCCTTTGATTTGAAGTCACCAGCTGCCACTGGATATAAGGTGTGTGTTTGCAGTTTGTATGTGAATCTGAAGAAGTCTTTGGATATAGACAGAAGAAAGTGCTCATTCCTGTGGAATAATAAAACTGTTTTTATCGTGACACCTTTGGTGATTTCATTTGGAACATTGGACTGGAGCAGAACTATTGTTTGATTATCTGGTTCTTAGTTTATGGAGAGTCATATCTGTACCTGTTGTTGAGGGACCTGAGTGCATGCATTATGTGGCGGATCCTGGTGCCTGACATGCAACTGACTGTTACTTTCTCCTTATTCAGCCTAGTGAGTGAGACATCAGTGTGCCTCACTATTGAGTCACCTATGACTAGTGTGTTGGGCATGCTGTTTTGCCTCAGGGGGTTTGGTCGAGTGGCACACTATTTACGAGAGTTATGTGTCTCGTGATTAGTGTTGTGTTGTGGTGGTCGCGTGTGTTCCTGCCTTGGAGGTCTCTGCTGTTTGGTTACATTTTTTTTTAGATCCTCCGCAAATGTTGGTGTGTGGTTTGTGATTTTATGTAAAGGCAATGCTGGTGTGAGTTCTGGAGGGTTATGTGTTCCATGTGGTGTGGTGCAAGTGTTGACATTCTCCTGTTGAACAGCTATTCTGGTCTTGGCTGGAGAGTGCGTGGCTTCCAATTTGGATATATAAGTGCATATTTCACAAGTCTGAGTGTTGGGGGGTAAGAGGAGAGGGTTGTCAGTGTACATGAAGCAGTTGCTACATTCCCTCAGAATGCCCAAGTTCACCAGGTTAATAGGAGAAAGCACAGGGAACTGACCTTTAGACATGCCTGGAGGGGTGGGCATTAATAAGTGCTGGAGCTGTTTCCTTATAGAACGTTTGGTGCTGGTAGCACCTTTGTGTACTACAATAATTTCTAGAAGTCTGGTAAAGTGCTAAACTAACAAGCTAGTAAAAGTGTAGGAGAGTAGAGAACTAATAGATCTAAGGGAAAAATTGAAGAGCAGACTTTTTCACTGCTCAGAAGCTTACAAACAGTCCTGAATACAGCAAATCTGTATCTGGACTGGATTAGTTACAGGAAAGGTGGGAAACAAGTGCAGATGTGGGATTTTAAACCAGAAAGTTGAAAGAGACATGTTATTCTTACCTCGGAAACTCTTAGAGATAGAAATCTGGACAAAGCCACAAAGGAAGGAAAAAGGCCCAAAATAGGAACAGATGTTAATACTGCTGTTACAATTTTAAAAAGTTGATAGAATAACAGGGATTGCATTAGTATGGATTTTATGAAGTCTAAAACTCAAATGTCTGTGATTATATTCTGACTTTAATCCTCAATGATTTGCAAATTATTTACCAGACATCTAAAATTTTATGAAAAACAGACCAAAAATATGAGGCATAAATCTGGACATTTAGCGAAAATCTGGACAGTTGCGAGTATGATGCTATTTAATTATAACATCATTGATATATGCCATAGCAGTGCACATGCCTATTGTTCGATATCATCAGCAATGCATGACAGTACATATAAATACTACTTACTTACAGCATCATTGATACATCATGGCAGTCTACATGCATGCTGTTTAACAACAGCATCATTGACAAGTGACATGATAATAAGCATGGATTTTATTTAATAAAAACAATGCATATGTTTTTATTAAATAATACGCACATGTACTGTCATGTCATATGTCAATGATGCTGTTGAATTGCATGCATGTGGACTGCCATGACATATCAATGATGCTGTTCGTATATTATTTAATAACATCATTATTGATATTTGACATGATAGTGCAAATGCACATTATTTAATACCAGCATCATTGTTGCATGGCATAACATTATAAACCTATAATTGACAGGTTGTAATTTTTTCATAAGACTTATATTTCTCTGTGTTACTGTAATATTTTCTAAACTTATAGCAAATATTTTGAGTGGAGATCTTCTCCCCAGGCCTCTGCTAATTTATTTATTGTGTTTATTTATTGACATCTGATTACTTGTAAAGTCCGACTAGGTAGAAGCTCATTTTCAGCAGACACCCAGGGAGAGAAGCTCTAAAGTATTACAACAAAGCTACTTACATATTGCAATCAGACACGGTTGAGAAATGCTTATAACTGCAGAAAAACTGCTGCCTGAAACACTACAAACTGCTGATCATAGCCCTAAGTACTGACCAAAAACTTTACATTAGTGCCAAGAACAGGGACAGTTTAAGAAATAGTGTTCCTGTTTTGTGTGCATTACAGAAGCATGGTTCATTTATCATGTCTGGTCTTGTAGTGTCTGTTGGAATATTTTCACAGAGTACTGTGACAGCCCTAATTTGCAGTGTTATGACAATAGTAATTTCTCTTGTAATGATTAGCGATGCGTAAACTACTACGTGCTATTTGGGAAAGTGGTGCTGGCCGGCATGTGAGTTAAAGTTATAAACCTTTGTGTGTGTGTGTGAATGTAAAGCATATGTCTATGGATCTACTTTAAGCACTCTTGATAAACAGGAAATGCTGCCTTTGAATTTGATATCACTTGTCAGCCATGTCTCTGAAACTGCTGTTGCCTGCAATGTTAGTTTCAATTATTTTAAACCTTTCGGTGTGTGTAAAAGGGGATGTGTAGGGTTGTACTTCAGGCAGTGTTCCTACAAGATTTAGACCAGTATTATAATATGCCTTTAAATAATACATTACTTGTTAGCCACATTTACTGGAAGCATATGAAGTTGTTGTATCTTTCAGGTTTTCCCAGTTAGGGGTCACCACAGCGGAACTCTGGTCCGCTAATGATTGACAGTAGATTTTTACATACCGAGTTGCCAGCCCTGATGCACAACCTTCAACGAAGGTACGCCCATTCATGCATGTCTCCACACAGAAGATGCTTTAGCTGAGAATCGAACAGGACAACATTTTCCTGTGAGGCAACAACGCTACCGGAGCACCACCACCGCAGTTTTCAAACTCACTATATGAATCAACTCCAAAAACGTGTATAGAAAGTTCTCCTTTAAGAAACTCTGTAAGACAGGCAGGCCTGCTATTTGACTACAGTTATTTCTCTGGCTAAAGTGAATTCCTGCCTGCGTTAAAAACACATACCAGATTGCAGGTACATGGCTTTATTGCTCATTTTAGAACCCAACATGGTTGTAGACTGTGTGTGTTACAACGGGCGATTGATGAGAGATGTCCACTTGCAGTTGGTTGACAACATCCTGGCTGCATTTCTTAGTTCACCAATGTGAAATAACAGTAATTAGGACACACACCCCTGTTTTACTTACAGATAAAGTCATTTTGCGGACACATTATGAATTAAAAGAGGTTACAAATCTGGTTACAATAATATTTATTTATTTTATTTTACATTTGTTAACTGGGGGTGTCTGACTGAGCTGAAAAGGTCCTTTTTCAGCAGAGGCCCGGGAGAAAAGCTCCACATAGAAAAATTACAGATGCATTTAGTTATTTAGACATGATCAGTATAAACACAAATTACAAAAGACATGTTTTTACAGTGGTATGCAGCACATCAGCAGTTACATTGGAGAAAAAAAAAAAAATATTAATTTAAAAATAAAGGTTATTAATAGATTTTTTTGGTGTACAGCTGAAATTTGGAACATAGGTAGAATACATACATAGTACACAGGTACAGTACATACATTGTAGATTAGCCAGTGTTTGTGAGTAAGACTGAAAAATATTATCAAGTACTCTAGGTTTAGTATGTGTACCTTATCCGCTTTCACTAGCCTGGGGAGCAATCATGGCACTGCTAACTTTGCTTGAGATGTTGCCTGATGAGGTCTTTAAAAGAGGCTTTGAACAATGTGTTTTGAATGCTAGTGGGGACAGAGTTCAATTTTTTAGCCACTGAACTACTATATAGTGCATCTCCAAAGCTATTGTAGCTGTTGGTATCTTCTAGTAGTAGTTTGCTTGATGATCTAAGAGGCCTTTTGGCTGAGTGATGTTTTTATAGGTTTTTGAAGGCAGGACACTTATTGGGGAGGTAATAGATCAAATGACAGAGGCAGAGCTGATTGTAGGTTAGGAGGTAGGGCAGTTCATGCCAATGGAGCTGTCTCAAAGCAGTACAGTGATGAGTTCTATATGAGCAATTTGCAGCAAAGTGGGCAATTTTGTTATAGCAGGCTTCCATTTTGCTTAGTTCAGTTTTGATGATATTAGTCAGAATGGAAGATGCATAGAGTAGGGTGGATAGAAGTTGGGAGCGTGCAATGGCTGATCTTGTGTTGTTGGTAAGAAATGGTTTGATATGGTAGAGTGATCCCAGTTTGGCATGTACTTTTTTAATAGTTAAGTTGAGATGACTATCAAATTTTAGGTGGGGGTCTATGGTTATTCACAATAGCTTAGCCTGTGCCACTGGAGCGATTGGATTAGCATTTGTGGAGTAAATAGTGAAATGACTGTTGTCAGTGTTTTTGTTAGAACTGGTTATAATCATAAGCTGCTAGTTGAGTTGTTTGCAGGAGGGTGGGAATGTTTTGTGCAGCACAGATTAAGATAGTGTTATCTGCATACTGAATGATAGATGCATGCTGTGTGGAGGTATGGAGGTCATTTGTGAAAATTGTGAATAGTTGTGGTCCTAAAATAGAACCCTCTGGGACTCTTATAGTTATGGGCAGCCAAGGAGAGGGAGAATTGTCCCATTTCATAGCTTGGTACCTGTCAGTTAAGTAACTTTGGAACCAGGTAAGAGTGGAATTTGATAGGTGACATTGGGTTAGTTTGTTTAGCAGGATTGGGTGTGAGACTGTGTCAAATGCTTTGGACATATCCAAAAAAAGAATTGACACCTGCAGGCCTTCATTTTTGAGATGGTTTACTGTGTCTGTGAAGCAGAGGAGAGCTGTATTCGTACTATAGGCAGGTCTGAAACCATGCTGAGTAGGTTACAGGATGTTGATGTCTAGGAGATATTTTAGCACCTGGGTATGGATGCATTTTTCTAGGATTTTGGCTGGGGGGGGAGAGTAAAGCAATGGGTCTGTAGTTATTAAGTTCAATGGAGGTCCTGCCTTTATGTATGGGTGTAACATATGATATTTTCCAGAGTTTGAGCACATAGTTTTCAACAATTGATCTGTTTATGACAGTAGAGATTGGGATAGCAATAGCATCTGTGTGAGTTTCAACAAATAGCTGGGGAGTAGGTCGGCTGCTGTTGATGAGGTTTTTAGTTTGGAGAGCATGCTTTTGATTGAAGTGGTGGAAACTGTTTTGAGAGTAAAGCTTGAATTAGTGTTATTTGTGTTGGGGGGGGGTAGTGATGAAGGAACTGTCCTGTGATGTTAAGGATAGAATTGAGTTCACAAAGTGAGAGTTGAATTGTGTTTCGATGCAAATTTTAGTGTCAGGGGTGGCTGGATTGGGGGTAGCCTTTTGGGTGGGGTTTAGTAGCTGGTTTAAATTTTTCCAAAATTTTTGGGGGTTGTGTTGGTATTTAGTTTTTAATGTCATGTTGTAGGATTTTTTGTCCAGCCTAATGCATTTTTTGCACAGTTGCGCAATTCTTGGTACTTAGTTAGGCTTTGTGTTTCTTTGGGTTTTTTTATAGTAAAGCCAGGCAGTGTCTCTGGACTTGAGGATTTGTTTGGTTTCTTTACTGAGCCAGGGGTTTGTAGCGGTTCTAACCTTGATTATGCGCAATGGGGCAACAATGTCTAGGTGTTGTAAAAATGTTTTGTTGAAATATGCTACAGCCTGGTTAAGTGGGAGGGTTTTTAGGGGGGTCCAGTCACAGTTACAGAGTAAAGTATTGAGGACCTCAGGAGAGAATGTTTTTGTGTTTCTAGTGGATATATAGTTAGTGGTTTTGCATATGCTTGTTCTACTATGTATAAGGTATATTATGTTGTGGTCACTTAAGGTGTCTTGGAGACTGCCTGCATGGGGATACAATGCGGGGTTGTCAGTTAGGACCCAGTCAAGGATGGATTCCCTTTTAGATTTTTTTTCACATCTAGTCAGAATTTGGACTAGCTGCTGGTAGCCAGGGAGATTTATTAGATTACTTGGTGGTTCTGATATGCAGGTGAACCAATCTAGGTTGAAATCCCCCAGAATAAGGGTTTCTTGTGACTATGTGGAAGAACACCAGGATAAGAAGTCTTCAAAGCTAGCAAGTGTATTAACAGGTGGAATATAGATCACAATTGTGATGATGAACTTTTTAGGGTGAAGTTGAAGTTGTGAGATAAGTATGTCCCGATTATTGGGGGAGGGGTAGGGGTTTGGTAACTGACATACAGTTAAGTTGGACTTGTACAGTAAGGCAGTTCCACCCCCTTTACGAAGTGGTCTGTCTTGTCTGATGATATTGTAGCCGGTAGGGAGAACATCTGAGTTAGCTATGTTTTTATTTAGCCAGGTTTCTGTTAAAGCAGCTATGTCTGGAGATTAGTGTGCTATTGTGGCCTGGAGTTCAGGTATTTTATTTTTGATACTTCTAATATTAATATTTAGCATTAAAAGATGGTTGGGTTTGCTGCTGTTGTTGATTTGCCCAGGGATGAAGACAGTGGGGGTGTTATGTTCTGACATTTGTGATGGAGCAATTTGTGTTGGACAAGATGGATTTGGGCCTGGGTTGGGGTGGATATCCCCACTTATGGTGAGCCTGGTGTTAAAATGGTGATACAGATGTTGGAGTTTTGTGATGAGTGTGAGGAAGTATTGTGTTTTTTTGGAGTAGGAATGAGAGCATGTATTTGTTTAGTTCTGAATTGGTCCATTATGTAGTTCTTGAACAATTGTGGGCAGATATCATTATAATGTGCGGTGTCTGTGTATGAGAGTGCATAATGTAGTGCTGTGCTACTAAGTTTAGGGATATTGCTAGAGTGATAACTTGTGGTGTTATAAAGAATTATGAGAAGACAGACTAGACTTAGTTGTGTGATAGTCATGGTTATAAAGTTTAAGTTGGTTCTAAGTGGGGGTCTGGATAGGAATTATAGGGTTGCACTATATGTGGATGGGTAAGTAGTGTGGGTGATGTAAATAAGGCCTAGTGGGAATGAGAGTGGTTGGGAGTATTTTGTGGTGGAGCAAGTTGGTGTGGTATAATGTGATCTGAGTTGAGGAGCTGTAATTTGTGGAGGTGATGTGAGGGTGAGCTGTGGGTGTGGCTGTGATTAATATAAATGTTGAGATAGTGGAGGCGAGAGAGAATAGGGGGCAGGGCAGGGAAGTATGGAGAGCCCAAGTGTTCGCGAGGGTGAACGGAGCAGGGTAGATGTATTACTTTACAAATCTGAACACTTTGAACAAATTCCTGAGGTCTAATGGCTTATCAGCAAGCAGAATGCAATTGCTGAAGAGCACTTGTGTCCTGGTGGGAGACTAAAAGTTTAAAGATGGCTCCAGGCTCAGCAGAATTCTAATATAGACTTAGTATTGAGGGAGGGAGATAGCACAAGGGGTGCAAACCAGGTGGAATGCAAAGAAACCAGCAAAACCAGAGAGGCAATCGGTGGAAATCTTTCAGTGAAGGCCTCAGAGGTGGTAAGTAATAATTCAAACTACCTGTAAAGTGAAGGAGAAAAGAGACAGCAAAGTTTATTAAGGTTGGGAGTGTGTCTTCACACTGACTTGCTTATTAGAAGCCAGTTTGTGCACAGATTAGAGTAGGGAGATACATTAGCAAGGAAGGGGACTGTATAGAGATGCAAATAAACAGGTGGGCCTCCAAGTGATACAAACTAAAGCAAAAAGCACTGAGAGGGCTACTTGATGGTTAATTTAGTCACAGGGATCTGAATTAAATGTATACTGTCTATTGGACAGTTAGGATTACTGCACTAGCTGGGGGGGACACAAGGCTACAACAGTCAGTTTTATTAGCACACTGAGAACTACTAAGAAATACTGCTAGTGTTATAGCGTCACTCTCATAACATATACAAGTAGAATGCCTGAGGGGACTGACCTTGCTCTTGAGGCTCAAAATGTATATCCTTGTTTAGTTTTGCAGTACTGATTCCTTCTTATACCGTATGGGTGGGGTGGTAGTCACAGACTGCAGATTTGCTTGAGTGTGCTCTGAAGAGAGAGAGAGAGAAAAAAAGAGAGGATGAAGCTAGTAGAATGAGACAAAGACAGGTCAAAGGAAGTAATGAGGGGATAGGAGGGTGCAAAAGATACAAGTCTGAGGATACTGTGGATAAAGCAGGAGAATAGATGCTACTGCTACAGTTTGAGAGTGCTTCAACAGTTAGCACATCACAGTTTCATAACTTAGTTTGGAAACAGGTTAATAAATCATGCACAATACATTTATCAGCCAATTATCCTGTGCATACAATTACAATACAATATGTAAGTACCAAAAAAGATTACGAATAATAATCTTATGGTCTTTAAAAAATAATAATAAAAACAAATACAGTTTAAATAATTATACCAAATTAGACATAATATGAAAACATTGTTTAAAAAGAGATGGACATTATATTACAATATTTTTACAGTTAGAGAAATTTTAGTCTGTTTATAAAGAAACTAAAGGTAAGTTAATATAATACAAACTGGAATTGTAAAAGGAAGTGAGAGAGAAGCATGCTTATGGTATATACAGAGAGAAAAACAGGGTAGAGAAACTGATAATAAGGAAGTGAGTGAAGAAGAAAGAAAAAGGATATGTAAGGTATGAATAGGTATTTGTCCATATTTTGATATAAAGTTAATCCTGGTGTTAAGCAAGAACAGAGTCAGCCTTTGGCTAGGAAGTCTTTTAGAGTGGTTTTGAAGGATGGGAAGGGAGGGCATTGACCTGATGGATAGCAATAAGGAGTTCTGAGCCTTAGCAACATGGCACAAGTACAGACAATCCCCAACAAATTTTATAAAATTGTGGACAGATGAGTTTTTGCTCATTGGATCGTAATGACTGACTAAGAATATAGTTGTGTAGAATGTAGTTTAGTGCTGGACAAGCAGATTCTAGACAATTTTATAGATGGTAAAAAGCTATGCATATGTTAGTTGATGGGGTAGTTCTAATGAGTTTAGGCTTTTTAGTGCTATGCAGTGGTGATTTCTGAACAAAGCACGTGATGCAAATTTAGCAAGTTTGTCAAGTTTTAATTTGTGTGAAGCCTGGAGGTTAGTAAGGATGGGAGTTCCATAAAGGGGCGTGGGGATGAGATAACTAGGGGCAAGTGTAGTTTTAGTTGTGCAGATAAGAATATTTTTTGCTCTACAAAGCATCCCTAGTTTTTGATTAGTTTTTCTTACATGATTTTGTATATGAAGGTGGAATGTAAGATTATCATGCACTATTGCTCTTGATATTTTACTGTGAGAAGTGACTAGAATGGTCATTTTATCAAGGGAGAGAACCTTAAATTTTGTTTTTTCGCAAGACAGGGATTTGGAGAAAAAAGTAGTAATTTGGCCTTTTTTGGGTTGAGTATGACTTGAGAGTTAAGAAGCCATGTTTCAGTGGCTGTTAAAGCTTCCTGACTAATATTTTAAAAGGTGTAACATGTTGTCAGATGTGCAAATCAGTGAAATACTCTGCATATTTGGATTAGGGTGGCCTTTTGTGTGGATGTATAGAGAGTGTTAGTGAAAATGTTAAATGGGAGGGGACCAAGGTTAGAGGCTTGTGGTACTTCAGTGGTGACTGGGAGGTAGGGAGAGAGTGTGGCGTGCCCGTTTACTGACTGTGACCTACTGGGCAGATAGCTTTTGAACCACAGAAGTGCTCGGTTCTTGCTTAAACCCAGGATAAACTATATCCCTAAAACAAATACCTTTTCATTCCTTATACCTCCCCACTCTTCATTCTTCACTTACTTCCTCACTTCTATCAAATTCCCTTCCCTCTCTTTCCCTCTAAATATACCATAAACCTGTTTTCCCTTCTATCATATTGTAATTCTTGTTTGTATTAGACAAAGTTACCTTTAACTTCTGTACAAACTGTTTCAAATTTCTCAAAATATTGAATGATTATCATATAACTTATATTGATTCTTACCCAATTTTTTTTATTTTATGCCTATTTTGTTATAATTGTTTGAATTGCAGATGTTTTTATTTTATTTTTGAAGATTGCAAAATTATTGTTCTTAAAATGTTCTGTAATAATTTGTAGCTTTTCGCACTGGGCATCCACTGAAAATGGACGTCTACCCAGTCAGCTTTTCCCAGTAATCAAATGTCAATTAATAAATAAATAAATAAATAATAGCTTATAGTACATAGGCATGTTTTATTAGCAAATTTGAATACATAAGGTAACATAGACTGCAGCACAATCAGTCAATTTGTCAGGCAATCGGACAATAAGTCAGTAACTTACTAAATGCAATTATATTCTAATAAACAGTAACAAAATAGAGATTTCTGGTACAGTGTATAATGCTATGCATGTAGTATAAAAAACAGATATGACATTGTAATAAATAGGTGTTCACCATCAAATGATCACTTAAAAAGAATCTATGTGTACTATATATCAACTGGATTAGTGCTGGAATGAAAAAAAAGTTCATCGAACTAAGTGGGCTTCTCAGCAAGTCTGAAACTCCACCTGTATGTGGGACTATGCACTTCAGGCAGTACCTGGTTAGAAAACAGACTAGAGAAAATGTTCTGTTTTCAAAAAACAAATTTAATTGCCTGGTGGATTTGCTGCCATGGAAGCTCATCCCTTCTCTAAGACAGGAAGAAAACAGGTAAATGGCCATATCACCCTACAGGTAGAGCTTCTGTAACTGACATGATCGTGCAGATGCTCCCTGATAGCAATACCAGGTCTAAAATACAGGTAGAGCTGCTGCACGAGAGAATGATGGGCAGTCTAAGTTGCCCCACCGAGTCCTGGGGTAAGCCTGAGTAATGATCAGAACAGATAATGAGATTGAAGAATATAGAAACCATTAAAATCTAAGTAATGCTCCTGCTATAATGAGATTCCCTTCAAGTCAATACTTTGAGGTACTTTATATTGATCTATGCACTATTTCTCACTCTTACAACATCATCGGAAGGAGTGCAAGATAACACAGAATCAAGAAGTAAATGGAAAGCTACTTGACATACAGTACATAGAAACAAAGATTCTTAAAGTTAATAAATGCTGATCTACTGATGTGACCAAAGTAAAAACTTCATATTTTAAAATAAGAAAAGCATATTTTACACAATAAGAGAATAATTAAAGTGAGAACTTTGTATTTGATTTTTATGACATGAAAAATGTTATGATGCTTTGTGTGTAAAAAAATACAAGAATGCCAGAACAACATATTCTTTAGCCATATATAAATATAGAGTTGTCACACTCAAAACTGGTGAATTAAAAAAGAATCCATAATTATGGATATGGTTAGACTTTTAATTTTTAATGTTGTTCCATTTCATGGATACACATTCTAGTATTATGATGGTATTTTGAAAGAGTCTATATCAGTTCATCGAAACATCTGAAGTTCGAACACCATATGTTCGAACTTCAAACCACGAACTGCAAAAACATCAAAGTCTTAAAACAGCAATTTTTTTCCCAGGGAAAAATTCGCTGTTGCAAGAAACACACATGCAACACAAACACACCAAAACAACATCAATCCACACACACACACACACACACACACATATCAACACACACACACACACACACACACACACACACACTCAAAATCCTGCATCTAACCCTACACTAAACTGTACGTACACTACTACCTATCCACTTACCTTAACCCAAACCCTAATGCTAAGGTCCGTCACAATCGCACACTCACCTGACCCACGCCCTAATCCTAACTCACCTATCCCGCCCTAACCCCTAAAGTCTTTCACTATCGCACACCCACCTCACCTGTGCCCTAACCCTAACTCACTTAACCCGTGCCCTAACCCTAACATCCACACAATCGCACACTTACCTGAAACTGACCCGTAACTTCCCACCACAGTCCTGATACTCGCGAAGCCACAGAAACAGCCCACTGAATTCTTTCCCTGGGAAAGAATTCAGTGGGCCACGGCTTTGCGATTACCAGTGTTCGAACTTTACAGTTCAAACATCTGGTATTCTATATTCATCTGTTTCGACAGACTGATATAAACCCATTTTGAAAAGCTGATAAAACTAAGATGTCATTATTTTCTAAATTGTAAAATGCTGTATGAGGATAAGCTAATAAAGCAGATGTGCCAGATGAGTGGGTGTAAGAATTATTTGTAGATATGAATTGCAAAATATAAACTTGGAGTAGTTTAGTAGAAACTTTCAGACCTTGATCTGATAAAATACTGTAAGTGGCTAAATTTCCAGATTTCAAATATATGACACAGAATCACCCTGGCCAGATCCAATAAAGGACACTGAATGAAAATGCAAAGCAAAAACGGAGTATAAGAATAGTCAAAAAATGCACGTGACAGTAGTACCTGCATCCTGGATCTCCCTGTGTCAAAATATCAGCAAACTATAAAACTTAATTTAGGTTTAAAAAACAAACTGAATTTCATATCATTCATTGATATCTTTTCAGTGGCAATTCCTCAGTGTGAACAAATATTGTACACATGCATTGTATTCCCTTTCATTTTTGTTATGCTGCACATATTGCTACCCACCTTATTTGTTGTAAACTCTTATTAATTCTCACTAACAATAGACTGTCTAGATGAACAGTATAACCAAAAACTGAATTGTGGAAAGAACCCAAAACACCAGCCAGCAGAGGATAACTGCAGGCAAATAATGTCAATATACAGTTTATTAGTTAGCAGTTTTGTCTTTAATGATTCTTGGACTTCATCAGAACTAATAAAAAGAAAAATCTATCTCCTTTAAATGCAAAAGCTGCACCCCATGGCCATTACTGCATCCTTTGTCACAATCAGTTAGACAAATATTTACAATTGTAAACAAAATAAACAAAAATGTATACAACTATATAAACTAATACACAATTAAATAACGTTGAAAATTATACAAAATTGTAAACCAGTGAATAACGGTATGCATATGTGCATAACAAGGAAGCACTGTAAAAAACTTGAAAAAGTTCAAAATCCCCCAAGATCAGAACAAAAAACATGCAAATGAAGAATGTATTAATATGTAACTATAAAATATTTGCATATTTAAATAGCATATAATCATATTTATAACATAGTTATCTATATTGTAAAGCAAAGCCTTGTCCTCAGTGTTATAAAATAGAACCTTGTTATTAAATAACTGCTGTTCATTATCTATTATTAAATAATTTTGCTATTAAAAAAGAGGAATAAAACCACAATAATGAGGAATGTTAAAGCTTAACTGCTCTTAATTTTAATACTGATGTTGAAATATAATAATGTAAACCAGTTTGTCTCCCATGAACCCCCTCCACCTAGTGTCCTCTTCCAAAACAAAAAAAATCGAAAAGAACTATTGTAACATACCTTGGTATGTTTAGACAAGGCATTTATGTTGATATACATGGATGTATTATAAATGTGCTTGTACATCCATTTCCTTAATAACCTCTCTGTTTTCCCCATGGAGAACAAGGGACATAAGGTACAGCATGTTATGTATACCACCATCTCCTTGTACAGCTGTAAAATTTACAACCATATTGAACTCTATTGCAACTAGAAAGACTAATTTTCTCAACTATTGTTAGCAATATATATACATGCATTGCTTGCAAGCTCCACACTTACAAGTCCCCAAAGGAACCCATTTAGATCTGACTATTCCTGTAGTGTTATTTTCCAAAATGTCCTTTTGATATTGGCATCTTTTAAAAATAAACTTTGGTGTATCAGAAAAAAACATATAATATATCTTGTAACCATGAGAATGTCCTCCAGTATTTTAAAACAATATTCCTAATGTCCCTTGTGCCTTGATTATAAATCATTATAAAAGCTATATCAAAGCTTTTTGTGGAATCATTTTGCTCTCTATCTTCCACATTAACCACAATTTGGGTGTGGGGGGTGCTTAATACCTATACCTGACAAAACTGCCAAACTTATCTCAGGAACAAGACCCATGGGGTAACCTTTTTTCAGAAACAAACTTTTAATGTGGTCACACTCATGTATGAAATCTTCATCATCTGATACAATACAGGCTCCCTAATGAACTGATCCTTCACTATATTCGTCTTGTTGTGTATGGTGTTTGCTGCTGTATTACATAAATGCATTCAGAAATGAGTTCTTTCTGTGCAATAATGAGTTAAAGTTACATTTTCTCTTAACCCTTTGAATCTTAATATCCAAATAACTGCTCTCAGAATCATTAATTGTATATGTGAATTTTTAAAAAGTAGTTGTCTCCTGAATATATGTCAAAAAATCAATCAATTTCTTCCTTGTGTCAATCCACATCAAGCATATATCATTCAAGAAAATGAGTATACAAATGCGAACGTACGATATAAGTGAAGTTTAACAGGAAAACAATTTTCTAAATCCACAATACCAGGTTAGCAGAAATGTGGGAACAATTACCTGATATCTACTCTGTATAATTATTTGAAGAACTTGCCATTTAAATATATGCAATTATTTTTCAAGATAATTTCAACAAAATCCAAAGCCAATCTCATATTATATTAGGGCATGCCATATGGTATCAGATGATGAAGATATTATATTTGAGTTTAACCACACTGATTCACGAAGCCTCCGTGTAAGAGTTATAACTCTTACACGGAGGCTGCAGTTAAAGATTGGGATATTCATGAGAGCCATGCTCGAATGCGAAAAAAC